>NW_011888808.1:2293388-2300845 GCF_000151845.1 Pteropus vampyrus
ACTATCTAAGGAGGAGGGTGTAGTGGGGGTGGGCACAATCCTGGTCCTACAGGGCTGGTATGCCTCCTCGGTGAGGCCAGAAAGCAGAGCATCAGCAAGCCAATGAGTATCATTCTCAAACTTTAAAATCTAGTGGAATTTGCCCATCCAAGTTTTGGACTTGAAACCTGTGATCCTTTTTAATTTCTATTTAATTTCTAGCTTTGGGAATGAGAATGTCCATCCTATGCTTGTACCATCACTGTATTTGGGAAGCAGATAACTTGTTAATCTGGTTTCACAGGTTCACAGATGGGTAGTGATTATGCTTCAGGATGAATTATACCTCAAATCTCACCCACATCTGATTTAGATGATAACTGGAAGAAATTTTAAACTTAAAGTTAATACTAGAATAAGTTAAGGCACTTGGGGACTGTTGAAATGGGAATAAACATATTTTGCATGCTAGAAAAACATGAAATTTGGGAGACCAGAAGATAGATTGTTATGGGCAGAATTTTGTCTCCCCCAAATTTGTATGTTGAAGTTCTAACCTCAGTACCTTAGAATATGGCGTTAGATGGGTATAGGTTCTTTATAGAGGTAATTCAGTTAAAATGAGGTAATTAGGGTGAACTCTAAACCAATACGACTGATGTTCTTATAAAACACGGAAATTTGGACACTGACATGCACAAAAGGATAATGCCATGTGAACCTGAAGACAGAGATCAGGGTCTCTGCCTACATATCAAAAAATACCAAAGACTGCTAATGAAGAAGCTATGCAAGGGGCATGGAAGAAATCCTCCCACACAGCCCTAGAAGAAAAACAACCCTTCCAACACCTTGATCATGGACTTCTACCCTCCTGAACGGTGAGATAACATATCTCTGTTGTTTAAGACACTCAATTTGTTGGTACTTTGTTACAGCCACTCTATCAACCTCATATAATGTTATTTGGAAAAACAAAACAAGAAAAAAAATGTTTTCTTTTCTTTAAGAATTTAAAAAAATACTGAAATTTATACACCACTTAATAATTGAATCTCATTTTTATTTTTAGTTGATTTTGATATATCTCAGATGGTTATACATTACTGAAATAGTCTAATAAAATTTTATTAGCATATCTCTTTTTGATAAAAGGTATTTTTTAATGTATGAAAATATGAATGTTTCAGAACTACAGCTAAAAATGAATTATTGACATTATTGTATTAAATCTATTTTTATATTCACCTGAAAAATATTCTCATTTCTTAATTGTAAATACTCTTTGCTAAAGTTATTCTTTGTAGAAATTTTGCAATCTTTTTTTTTTATTTGTATATGAGGAAGAGTATTATATCTCAAGAGCTTGGTGTTAGAGATTATTTTTATTGTTGTTTTATTGTGTTTGTTTCACTTAGTACAAAAGAGAGTTTTGAGCTTCTTTCAAAACTGTTCTTTACCCATTTGAAGATTAGCACTAATTATAACTTTTTCCCCTAGCTTTATTGCAATCTAATTGACATAAAACATTGTAAGTTTAAGGTGCACAAGTGTTGATATGATACAGTTACATATTGCAAATTGATTACTACTATGTATTACTACATAGTTATGGCTTATACCTCCATTGAGTCACATAATTACCATTTTTTTTCTCCCATGGTGGAAAAAATAACTGACCGTGTGCTATTCATAGTGTGGTTTATGGGGGTGAAGGTGATTCTGTTACCTATTGGATTGAATTTGATTTAATTAATTTTATTAGCATTCTTTGTGGATTTGCTTACATCTTACTCTGATATTTTCAGTATTAAAATAAATTCAAAGTGGAGATACTTTAATTCCTGAAATAACTGATACGTTTTATTTTCATGAGAATAGAGGAGCCGTGGATCTCATTTGCATCCCTCAGCCCAGAATACTGCTTTACTTCTATTGTTTTCCTTATTGCCATTCACAGTCATAGATACAATTAAATGACCTCTATGTATTGATTTTCTACATTATTATAGGGTGATTCCTATTGCCCACTGATACTCTATATAACTTGATATACTTAAAAGAATATAACACTAAGCCAGTTCTTGTCTATAGAGACCATAAGAAAAGTAAATCCTGCAATCTAAGACCTTATTTCCTAAAAGATTAATAAATCACATGGTAAAATAATAAACCCTATAATTCTCCAGTTTATCTTCTTTACTTAATTTTATGGAAAATAGTACAAATTACAGGAAAATAAGTTACTGTTATATATATTTATTTTAGAAATCACATAAAATTTCCAAGACACACTCTAGTGTAAGAAATTCAAAAGAATTTTTTAAAAATCCTAATTTAACTCTGATATCAACATTATTAAATGATGACTCTTGTCACCATCTCTGCTTCAAGCCATCTCTTTTTATATTAACTTATTTTCATTTGGGGTTTAGTCCTAGTCTATCTAAAAGCTCTGCTCTCAAGGACACCAAAGAACTTCCTCTTGCCACATCCAATGGTCTCTTCTGCATCCTCATTCTGGCCACTGTTTTCTTATATCGTTTCCTGTAATCTGGCCACTTATACCCAGTGCCCTTTGCATTCTCCATCTTTCCAAACTAGGCTCAGTCTTAAATCCTCTATCAACTCTCTTTCTGGGTGATCTCTTCCAGGTCCATAGCTTTAAATAGCATTTACAAAATGATGACCCTGAAACTTTATCTCCGGTCATGACTCATTTTTTTTTTTTTTCATTTTGATTTGTATGTCTGACCGCTTACTTAACATTTTTAACAGGTATCAAAACATGAGCAATATAGAAATCATGTTCTCCCCTTCTCTAAGTAAAGCAGTCCTGTGTTTTCTGAATCTCAGTTAAAAGCAACAGTATTCACTGCATTGTTCAGAACTCACACATAGAATGAATGTTTGATTTCCCCCTTTCACTCACAGTCCACATACATACCATCAACTATATGCATAACAGTCTAATAACCTATGTATTAATCTGGGTTCTCCAGAAATAGGAAAAGCAATAGGAAATTATATATAATTAGAGAGAGAAAGGGAGATGATCCTAGATAATTGGCTCGTGCAATTAAGGGGGTCTGGGGTTGGAAAGTTCGTCATCCATAGGAAAGGCCAATAGCCTGGAAAGAGATGATATTGCAAGAGATGATATAGTAAGAGATGATATTGCAATTAGAGTCTGAAGGCACTCTGGAAGTAGAATTCCTTTCTCTTAAAAAGACTGATTGGATAAGGCCCACCACATGAAGAGTGATCACTCAAAGTCCGCTGTTCCAATGTTAACCACATCTAAAAATACCTTCATTATAACTTCTAGACTGGTGCTTGACTGAATAGCTGGACACTACAGTCTAGCCAAGTTAACACATAATTAATCCTTGCAACCTACTCCTCTGATATCACCCTAATACAAATAATCACCATCTTTCATATGGACAATTCAAGAACCTACTAACTGATCGCCATATTTTAACTTTTGTCCAATCCTCCCTAAAGACCCATTCTCCATGTATCACTCAACATGAACTTAAAACTTTAGATATAACTACAATTATGTTATTCTTGCACGTAAAACCTGGCTTCCCTTCACCTAAGAACAAATTTTCAAATCTTTGCAACAGGCTACAAGGACATAAAGGATTCTTATTCATCATCTTCTCAATTCTCCTGTATGAACGCATTCTCCCTCCCTGACTATATTCCAAACACACCTTCTAGTGTTTCTTCATTCAGGCCAACCTTATTCCTAACTTAGAACATTTAATAAACTGGTCTTTCCTCTGGGAACAGCCCTCCCTCAGATCTTCACATGGCTGGCTGTCTTCTGTCATGCAGTATTTAGCTTGCGTTTTACCAAGTGAAGAGCTTTTCTCAACTTCCTTAAAAAACTAGCTCCATCCCTCCAATTCTGTCACTCTTGATCTGCTTACTGGAATCCTTATGTTGTGTTATATCATATTACAATCGTGTGTCACTTAATGATGGGGATATGTTCTGAGAAGGGTGTTGCTTGTCTTCATCATTGTGTAAACATCATAGACTGTGGTTTCACAAACCTGGATTGTTTAGCCCACTACACACCTAAGCTGTATGGTATAGCCTATTGCTCCCAGACTACAACCCTGTACAGCACATTGCTGTATTCAATACTGTAGGCAGTTTTAACACAATGCTAAATATTTGTATCTCTAACATATTTAAACATAGAAAAGGTGCAGTAAAAATATGGTATAAAAGATACAAAATGGTATACCTGTATAGGGCACTTACCATGAATGTAGCTTACAAGACTGACAGCTGCTCTAGGTGAGTCAGTAAGTGAGTGGTGAGTGAAGGCCAAAGGACATGACCATAGACTGTAGACTTTATAACATGGCCCCACAAGCCCTACCCCGCTACCTTCCAACAGGGTCAGAAATGGAACAGTAAAATTGTCAATGCTGCTCCATGAATGGGTAGTCGCTGGATTGATTGGAAATATTGAGGAAAAAGTAGCTGGATAAGACACAGGTCACCATAACAGTGACAGTCAGGAAGAAGTGAAAGGTGGCCTGTGGATCAGTAGGAAAAGAAATCCAAAAGGACAAACAGATGACAGAGAATCATTCTGCTAATGTGGTTTTGGCTATTGAGGGTTGGAACAGTGGTCCAATTAATGAAATGTGTGATATTGATTTAGAAAAAGAGGACATTTAACATGGACAGAGTGTAGAACTGAGGACTCTATATTTTGACTTCAAAAATTTGCTTTTGGTTCTATTGACCTTATCTGGCAAAAAGTGACTGTCTCTAACATCGAGTTGAAGGAAAAATAAAACTTATCTATGCTTTACATCATTATAATCTGAAAATATTTCAAAGTACAGAGACAGGCTGGCTCACACTGCCACAGAGAGCTTTTACTAAAGTGGCAGGGGTACTTAGTACTTGTTATGGTAGCTCCTGTGACCTGTGTCCTTATACTAGATCTTAGGTCCTCAACAAAGAATTTATAACAATGTGCTGTGAAGAGCACATGCTGGATCTGGGAGGGCCGTAGTGTCCTCTGAATATGTAGCACTGGGGGGACAGTCTCCTCTGTGTAGAAACAGATCAGTGGCTGACTGAGATGTAATCTGCACTAAAATTTGAGGTGCTGTAAGTGAGAGCGAATCTATTGCTAAACCCCACAGATATTGCTACTATCAGAGAAAAGGAAACTCCTCTTGAACCACATATTCTTTCATTTCTTATAGAAAATTCAGCTCCATTATAGTCTTATCGGAGCATCTTTTAACATGTGGATGGTATTGGCCAAAACACCATTATGTGTCACGTGACCGTAGCTATTTCTTTACTCACTTATTTTTATGCATATCACTAGAAGTTAAGTTCATGAAGACAAAATCTCATCAAACATATTCATTTCTCTATCTCCAGCACTTTCAAAAGTGCTTGGGATATTATAAATACTCTGAAAAATATTTGTTGAACAAATGAATGAATGAATACCTGTAACAAAAAAAAATGTATATTTTTTATTACAGTCAGATAAAATTGTTTTATTTACAATTAACTTAGTAAGGTTAAAATTTAAATACTGTGTATATAAAATTTTAGTAAATGGTAGAAATAAAAAAGGAAAGTTACTTAAACTATAGTTAATTAAATATGTATCAACTAACAATACTATAATCTAAAAGCAGTTTCCTTCTTAATAATTTATGTCAAACAAGTGAATATGTTTCTTTTGAAAACAGTAGAGTTGGGAGCAATGATTTTTTATACTTTTGATATAAATTCATATTTCTATACCTCAGGCATTATTTACTACTACTTAAGTATTCATTACCTCTTTTTTTGACCTCTATGAGGAAAACCTGAAAAATAAAAGCTACTGTTTTATTTATTTATATATTATTTATTTATTTATTTTTAAAACTAAACACACATTTTGATAAGCTTTGCTTCTAAGAGGCACTCATTACAAGGTTTGCTAAAAAGTTTAAAGCATCTGAAGTTAAAAAAAAAAAAAAGCTTGACTTTGGAAACATTGCTAAGGAAGAATTCCTCTGAATCATTTTTCAGTTTTCAGAGACATAAATGATTATATTATATTTAAGAATTCTTATTGTTTGGGTTTAATTTGCATATGTTGTATATTTACTAAAGTTGACTGAAAGGAAGAGCACTTAGGGATTTGGTGTTACAAAGATTGCTTATTTTCTGCTTGGAATTTTTAACATAAATATACAAACAAACACAAGTCATTATGACAGTTATTAAGCAAAAACAAATTGATTGCATTTATATACCCTCCAGCTCAACCAGAAGTATCATTAGATTGCACCGTGAAGGATAAGTTAATTCATAAAGAAAGGAGAAAACATGGAATGAGAGAATTAAAAATTACAAAACCCTTTAATCTCTGTAAATCATTTTTTTTCTAATATGGATCGAATAGCTTAAAGGTGCAAATAATCCAGATGTAATAACAATATATAAATTTTAGTATAAATTTTCAATTTTAATATATTTCACAATGTTTAAATTTCAAAACCATGTTTTGAAAAATCCTGCTTCTTTTGTTTATTTTTGTTCTCATTTTTCCTTCCTTTATACAGACTATTTTTATGCAGTTAACCCCAGAGTAGAAATTATTTTTGTCATTTCCTTAGAACTTTCCTCCTCTACTTAGAACAAGGTCCAGAAGGATTTGCCAATAAATAAATATAAATAGATATTAAAATGAGGAATCTACATTTGTTTTTGCTGTTGTCACAAAAGGCTGAAAACAATGAGGCAAAAACTCCTACTTGCCACTGTTAATTGCTTAACTGCCTATACAAGACTTGCAAAGGAGATTTTAGGGTCCTTAGACCAACACTCACCTTTGGGAGTAAAATACGTAGAGTGTGGTGTCCCTACATGTGCACATGCACATGCACGTACACATACTTAAATATTTTCCACAACTTGTTTTTGATTTTTTTTTCTATCTACTTTGTATTGCTCAAGCAAATGATTGTCATTTTAATAAAAATAAATAAGATGATTATTACACAAAAATAAACATATTTTGATTTTCAAATTGTAAAAAGATCAATTTAAAATACTTAATTAGGTACAGTTGCTGAGACCAGCAGCATCCTTGGATAAACGTGCCGGGATAAGGTCCTTGTATTTACCAGGTTGAATACTCAGTTTACACCATGTATTTCATTCACTAAACTTAAAGAAATTGTTTCAATATTCTAACTATTGCTCTACCCCCATTTTGATCAGTCAATCCAGAAAGTTTAAGACCAGCACCTAGGCAAAGTAGCCTTTGCAAAAAAAAACCTAATTACTTTATGGTACTTACTTGTTTCTATCCTGGCCCTCCTGTCCTTCCTGCTTTGTCATCTTCAATCAACTCTTCATTAAAAACAACCAACTAGCCAACCAAAGAAATAAAGTAAGCACACAACAAAGCTCTCTGTATCACT
>NW_011888808.1:2302075-2318021 GCF_000151845.1 Pteropus vampyrus
CAAAAAAAAAAAACTAATTACTTTATGGTACTTACTTGTTTCTAACCTGGCCCTCCCGTCCTTCCTAGAACCCAAACCATTCTGCTTTGTCATCTTCAATCAACTCTTCATTAAAAACAACCAACTAGCCAACCAAAGAAATAAAGTAAGCACACAACAAAGCTCTCTGTATCACTTATGATTAGTTGTGTTAGCAAAATTAACTCTAAATCCTATAACTGCTCTAATACAATTAATGTATATTTGTTGCCCATATAACAGTACTGGCTTAAAAAAAAAAAAAGAAAAAGAAAGAAAGAAAAATAGATAAGTGTAGTAGCTCTCTTCCATGCAATGATTCAAGGACCCAGTCTGAAGAAAGGTCTATCTTGTTCAATACATGGATTCTAAGGTCTTCCTCGGTGTTATCTCCACTCTAGCCAGACACCCAGAAGGTGAAAACAGCATGGAAAAGTATGTACAGGGGATGTCATGGGCTGAGCCTGGAAGGAGAGGTATCACTTTCACTCACATTCCAAATGCTATAACTTTGTCTCAGTGCAATCGCTTTTTTGCAATGATACCTAGTAAATCTAGTCCCTGTTTGGGCAGCCAATTCTCTGCATTAAATTGATACTGAGGATAATGATAGATAATGACACCCTCAGAGACTTCCCTCTATTTCCATTTCATCCACTGATTCAACTAAATTCTGACTTACCTCTCAAGACACCATTTCTCTTTGACTCTCCCTACAGATAAATTTTAAATTATTTCAGCTCTGTACACAGCATCAAGAGGTAAGTCTCTGTCCTCATTGTTCATTCTTGCCTTGAGACAATTACCATTCTACAGTTCTTTTAACATGTGTAAAAAATAAATGAACAGAGAATAAATCAAACATAATGAAGCAATAGGTGAGGAAATAATAAACTAATAAATAATAAACTAATAAAAAGCAAGGTTGTTTTTTTAAAAAAATATTATCTCTTAAATGTACCATCTTGCTCTCTATAGGTTTCAGATGTCCTTCTTTTTCTAAGAACTTTGCTTCTTATTTTCAATTTTACTCCTTACCAAAATTTTTGAATTCATAGATTACCCAGCCAATGACTTTAAACCAGATTTCTTCAACAACCACAGTATCCTTCTTTATCCTCCACTTCATAAAATATATCTTAGAGCAAAAATCATTTTACCTACAAAATCACTAAATAAGTCACTTCATTTTCTGTCCACAATCTAGTATATTTCAGCCTGCTTGTTTAAACACTCTTGCAGTTCATTGTTGCAAAAATAATAACTTTATTCCTACATTTTTCTTGTCTAATATTTTGTTGTTTTTCATCATTTTGCAGTTTATTCAGTCCATCCAAATTCTAAATCTATTTAACTCACTTAGTCCTTTTATTTATGGTAAAGCTGTCAAAAAAAAAAGTCATATAACAGGACAGATTACCATTATTATAAATTTACTAACTTCGACTCTGTTCCAAATAAAGTCTGAAGCTCTTATCTACTGCAATAACAATTTCAGAACTTCTCCAACCTCCTCAGTATCCATATCCTTCCTGTAATCATCTTCTCACTTCAAGAAAACACCTTTACCTCCTAATTAACAGAGAAAAAAAAATCAACTGGGAAAGTTCAGTTTGGGCTATTTCCAAACATAAATACCCAGGTGAATTTTTACTCAGTTTCTCCTAGCTTCCTTCAGTTTCAATAAATTGTACTTTCCCCATCCTCCACTTCTACAAAGAACTTTCCACAATCAATTATCTCTTCTCATACCTTCAAGGAATCATTTGCTACATAATTATTTACTATCTATCGACATGAGAACAGGATTAAATATTTCTCAGAGTAAATGCAACAAGAATGGCAACAAAAACGATAAAAATTATCATCATTTGTATTCTTCATCTAGCAATATTTTCTATCTCTTCATCTTCACAGAAAAACTTTTAAAAATACTTGTCTACACTATTTCCAACTTACTCATGAATCCTTCTCAAGGTGGTTATTGCCCTCATTAATATATGAATAGAGCTGTAGATGGGGGCATCAATTTGTCCATCTCAATAGAGCCAACGAACTTTTGAATCATTTTTTATGCTACTTGATTTTTCAGCAGCATTTTAAACTACAGTTGTCCATTTTGAAACACCTCCAATATTCATTTTGTTTGAAACTATACTATGTTGGTTTTACATTTT
This sequence comes from Pteropus vampyrus, assembly GCF_000151845.1. NCBI lineage: Eukaryota > Metazoa > Chordata > Mammalia > Chiroptera > Pteropodidae > Pteropus > Pteropus vampyrus. The sequence goes on from NW_011888808.1 coordinate 2,304,271, forward strand.
CTTCTCATCTCACCATCTCTGAAGAGAGATACTGGGTAAGGAGAGCAGATGTATACCCACGTGACAGGTGGTATTACTAATTCTGTCTCAATTATTAGTCACTTCTTTTCCAAGCAAAATAATGTCAAGAAATGAAGAAGAAAAACAGAACAAGAATAATCTATTTATACCATTTTAATTTCAGTCTACACAGAATCCCCCAAGATAGCTGTCATTTCCTTTTCTGGGTACTCGATGAGAAAGATGTAGTTTTTGATGAATACTTAATAACAGGTTGAAGAAATTGGAAGGATTATCCTTTCTATTTCAAAATGTCTATTCTGCAAACTTTAACCAGAGTGATGTCATCTGAGTCATTCACATTTTATTAGTTATTTCTTGTTATCTAGCAACTTTGTCTTTAAATATTGTAAAAAATCAAAGAATGAAGAAAGAAAGGGCAAAAAAAGATCATTAGAAAAAAGAAGCTTAAGATGAATAGAAGATAAGTTAAACATCTACATAGATTTTCTGTTCATCACTACTATCTTTACTATAATTTAGAGTTGCCTACTCATAGTGTTTTAGAAGTGAATATGTAACTACCTGGGAAGCAGGCCAAAAAATGGATGAAGATTGTATCTTACTTTAGAGTTTTTTATTCAATGGATTTGGAATAAGGTCTAAGGATAGATGATTTTAACCAGTTCTGGGGGGGGGGGGATTTTCATGACAATGATTTAGGGACTTTAATTTGAGAATAACTAGGTTAAAAATTTATATATTTACTCTGCAGAGGAAGATTATTGGAATATTGCCATACCTCTTCAATTACTTGAAAGTCTGTGGCGTGGAAAAATAAACTAGCCTCATAGTGAATATCTAGGATACTAGAGCAATCTTAGCAGTAATGTGAAGTTGCATTTGAGATTATTAGAAGAGACATCTAAGATGAGAGTTATAAGTATTGAAGTTGATTTCTTAAAAAAAAAAGAAAAAGAAAAACAGAGATACATTTAAGCTATAATAAATTGGAACGGACACAAAGAAACAGAAGGAAGTGATTATAATCAAGGAAGAGTTTGCATTTGAGGAGAACACAGGAACTATGCCTGAGATGAAACAGATTTAGAGATGCCTGCCATAGTTCTATTTCTGGACCTTTCTACAAAGAACTTTCCACAATCAATTATCTCTTCTCATACCTTCAAAGAATCATTTGCTACATAATTATTTACTATCTATCGACATGAGAACAGGATTAAATACTTCTCAGCGTAAATGCAACAAGAATGGCAACAAAAACAATAAAAATTATCATTTGTATTCTTCATCTAGCAATATTTTCTATCTCTTCATCTTCACAGAAAAACTTTTAAAAATACTTGTCTACACTATTTCCAACTTACTCATGAATCCTTCTCAAGGTGGTTATTGCCCTCATTAATATATGAATAGAGCTGTAGATGGGGGCATCAATTTGTCCATCTCAATAGAGCCAACGAACTTTTGAATCATTTTTTATGCTACTTGATTTTTCAGCAGCATTTTAAACTACAGTTGTCCATTTTGAAACACTTCCAATATTCATTTTGTTTGAAACTATACTATGTTGGTTTTACATTTTCTTCTCATCTCACCATCTCTGAAGAGAGATATTGGGTAAGGAGAGCAGATGTATACCCACGTGACAGGTAGTATTACTAATTCTGTCTCAATTATTAGTCACTTCTTTTCCAAGCAAAATAATGTCAAGAAATGAAGAAGAAAAACAGAACAAGAATAATCTATTTATACCATTTTAATTTCAGTCTACACATAATCCCCCAAGATAGCTGTCATTTCCTTTTTTGGGTACTCGATGAGAAAGATGTAGTTTTTGATGAATACTTAATAATAGGTTGAGGAAGTTGGAAGGATTATCCTTTCTGTTTCAAAATGTCTATTCTGCAAACTTTAACCAGAGTGATGTCATCTGAATCATTCACATTTTATTAGTTATTTCTTTGTTATCTAGCAACTTTGTCTTTAAATATTGTAAAAAATCAAAGAATAAAGAAAGAAAGGGCAAAAAAAGATCATTAGTAAAAAGAAGCTTAAGATGAATAGAAGATAAGTTAAACATCTACATAGATTTTCTGTTCATCACTGCTATCTTTATTATAATTTAGAGTTGCCTACTCATAGTGTTTTAGAAGTGAATATGTAACTACCTGGGAAGCAGGCCAAAAAATGGATGAAGATTGTATCTTACATTAGAGTTTTTTATTCAATGGATTTGGAATAAGGTCTAAGGATAGATGATTTTAACCAGTTCTGGGGGTGATTTTCATGACAATGATTTGGGGACTTTAATTTGAGAATAACTAGGTTAAAAATTTATATATTTAATCTGCAGAGGAAGATTATTGGAATATTGCCACACCTCTTCAATTACTTGAAAGTTTGTGGCGTGGAAAAATAAACTAGCCTCCTAATGAATATCTAGGATACTAGAGCAATCTTAGCAGTAATGTGAAGTTGCATTTGAGATTATTAGAAGAGACATCTAAGATGAGAGTTATAAGTATTGAAGTTGATTTCTTAAAAAAAAAAGAAAAAGAAAAACAGAGATACATTTAAGCTATAATAAATTGGAACGGACACAAAGAAACAGAAGGAAGTGATTATAATCAAGGAAGAGTTTGCATTTGAGGAGAACACAGGAACTATGCCTGAGATGAAACAGATTTAGAGATGCCTGCCATAGTTCTATTTCTGGACCTAGGTGGTGGTTATAACGATAACCGTCTTTTTATCCCTATAATGATTCTTTAAGTTTTATATTTGTTTTATGTAACTGTATGAATGTTAAAATATTTACATAAAAAAAGAAATGATTGGCCATTGGTAAGAGCTGCAGTAGAGAGATCTGTGATGAGTCTCTAAGGAAACATCTAACTGGAAAATTATGATCTGATAATCAAAATGCATGCTTAAAGCTTTGCAGATTGTCTGTTTTATCAGAATTGTAATATACTTTGAAATAATCACACTGACTACAAATTCAAGACCCCAACAGACTGTAATTCAATTGTGCTTTTAGTTGTGATAAGGGTGTGATTTCATAAATTTTATTTTCCTACATACAAGTTTTATTTTTCTGATGACTCTATCCTGTCTTCAAAGCTAAGAGTTCCTAGTAAAAAGATCTAGAAAGCTCCCTCATACTTTTAATAATTTATGAATATATGAATATATAATATTTTAAGTTATTAACATCTATAAACCAATAAAGGAAATGGTCTCTGTAGAACCATCACTGGAAATATAAGGTATTATGTGACTTAGATTTGTTTTTATATAAATGTCAGCAATGAGCAATTTTATTAATAGCCATTGATTCTAGGGGACATATTTAGACCAGTAATTAAATTTATTTACTCTTAGAATATCACTAAAGAGAAGTTACTGAGTGTGTACAACTAGAAGTTAAATAAGAGATTAAAATCAAACAAACATTAATGCTAAGGACTCTTTTGAGTCAGTGAGAAATTTTATATATTAGCTTCAAGAGCAAATTAAGACATTCTGAATAGATAAATTCTTTTAAGACATTATATTTTCACTTTGGTATTTCTTTAACTTCTTTACTGTCTGTATTATATTGCACATTTGTTTACAGAGTATAATATCAGCAATAAAGTAAATTGTGTTGAGTTCTGAAGAACTTTCCTTGTAGACTTAAAGATTAAATTTCTCTCTTACGGTTTCAGAGTAAATATTCCATTTTCAACTGGTTAATCCTTATAATCTATTGCCCCATCTCAATTCCCACAAAAAATAAAAAGCTTGTTAAAATAAGATAAGATATTATGTCCTCACTGAGGGCTAATTCTGAGACTCTGAAAAAAATATTACTCTACTAAAATGCTCATGTAAATTAAATTAAATGTAAAAAATGTGCTTAACAAATACAAGACAGTTCTAAAGAGATTAGTACTAAATTGAGATCACCATGATGCCCCAGTTAACTCAGTGGGAAAATGCTGTTTGTGAGGCCAAGATCAAACACAATTGTAGTTCCCCAAGGACTAATTAATTTTTCTTAGAGAAAAGTTGTTTTCTCTTAACTTACTTCTGGAAAGCCAATAGTTGAAAAATTATATTGCAAACAACAGTTAAAATATTTTTTATAGATTTGTAGAATCAGTAATTTTAAAATATTTTGAGATTATAGATGTCAAATTATATCGTGAAAAATGCTGTGGTCCTTTGCCCAGAAAATTAACTTATACTAAATAAAGCATACAATTTCGCATAATCTATAAAATGCTGAAGTCCATCCGTAGGCTTCCTGCAATTTAAGATTCAGAGTAAAAACATTCTAAAAAAGCCACTCCACAGAGAAATCAAAGATAAAAAAAGTATGAACATCTATTAAGTTTGAAGTAGTTTTATTTTCATGTATAGAGAAGGGCAAATCAATTCATATTATTTAGTTTAAAAATATCACAAAGGTTATTGAACAGTTACAACACTTTCTTAAACATCAATGGAAAAGGTACCCAAGGTGATGATTTTTTCATTTTGGTTTATTTAATTCAACAATTTCCCTAGGCTTTAACACATAAACAGATTTTAATAAGAAGGCATTCTCTTAAAGTTTAACACTAGAAAATCAAGACAGTGACATGACTTTCCCATGTAGCCTCAAAAAGAACAGCATCCTGACCTATCTGTTGCTTATCTCATAAGAATATTTAATGCAGAATTAGAAGGATTATAAAGTGAAAATATAATGTCTTAAATTGCTAACTAACCTGTTTGCAATTTGTTCTCTGTTATTGACATATAAACTGGCCTCAGGTTATCTACCGAAAATTTTTATCAGATGATCAGCTATTAATCAAGAGTGATTTTTATTTCATAATTAACACTTAATTTTTCTAATTAGTAGGTAGGTACGGTAGAATAGCACACCAAATTCTATTTCAACTTGCAAAGGTACCCTCATGGACTTGAAGGAACAGAAATCTAAAATGTGCATTGTTAGACCTTTGTGCATCTAGGGTTTAAATGATCCTTTTACAACTTAAGTTCTGGGTACTCTTGACCATTAGAACAGTGTACATGAACTCTGAGTTCATAACTTAAGGAGAGAAAGAGGGCTATGGGTCTCAAATTACTAGTGAGACTATTAGGGTTACATCATAGTTCTAGAACTAATAGAATTGAATAGGAAGTCTAGAAATTCCTGAATCCAGACAGCTAAGTGGGAGGAGTGGTCTTGAAGCCAGGGGTCAAGATGGCTCTTGACAATCAGTGGTTTTCAGACTCTCTAGTGTCTAAATAGTTCAAAAGTAGCAGTTCTCCTGACAGAACAACTCTAGATGATATAAAAGAGATTTCATACTGTCCACTGGAGTTTAGGGCTTCAACATATGAATAGGGATGCAAAATTTAGTTCATAATAGCTTGTTTCCACATTATATATTATGTGGTTTTAAATACATATGTGTGCGTGCAGACACACACACACACACACGCTCCTCTACCCCTTCTCAACCTGAAATACACAAGAATAAAGACTTATCACAGTTTTACCCTCTCCTGCCTCTTCTGATGATAGACCAGTACATTTATTATGAATGACTACCCTACTGTTAGTACTTTTTTGGAGACTGTATTTTCTCTATGGTTGAATTCCATATCTCTGATGCCTAGAAGAGTGCCTGGCATTTAATACATGCTAAAAAATATTCATTAATCAATTAATATTGATTGCCAAATCATTATCTTCCTATGTAAAGGAAGATAATCCTTCAAGATCTTTCTTGCCTTTTCTTTAAAATAATTTGTCAACATTTTAATACCTACATATCTAAAACAAACTAATCATATTTACTTTTATCATAGTCAATGGTGGGATAGATTAAAATAACATTCTCTCTTTTTATTCAAGAAGCTGAGAGTCTGCTAGCAAACTACATCTCATCTCATTTCTCCCTTCTGACATGTTTTGGAAACGAAATAAAAATCTTAGTATCATTAATATATCTGAATATTTCCTTGGCTCTACCTTAAAAATATATCTGTAATTGATCACTTCTAACTACCTGTATTTCCTCTATCCTATTAAAGCCTTAGTATATTTCTCTTTGATTAACACAACAATTTCCAAAAAGGTCTTCCCTGGTACAGCTCTTGTCCTCTTTTAATTTCTTCAAGAATGATCTTTTAAAATTAAGTCCAAACATGTTACACTTTCCTAAAAACACCACAATATGTTAAAAGCCAAAGTCCTGATCATGTTCTCTGTTGCCTTCTCCATGTCAAAGCATAAGTTTATATTATGCTGTTGTCTTGCCTTCATCCCTTGCTCATTCTACCAGTTATCATTGTCTCCTTGTTATTCTGTAGACAACTCACAGAGATTACTTTTGTTGGTCCCACTTCTTATAATAATTCTTACCCAAATGTTCATTGGCTAACAACATAATTTTTTTGTTGTTGTTGTTCAAAAGATAACATTCTCTAATAGTCTTTGTTCATGTAGGAGTTGATTTCTATAAGAAAAAAATTGCTTACTTGTTCTTTATCATTCATATTATTTGAGTACAATTTAAGATTGCTCAACTATGTCTGTGTGCCCATCTGTTCCACCTAAAATTCTAAATATCTAAAATAATAACTTGTGTCTTCTAGAGATAAATTTATATTAAGGTGATATATATGTGTTAACTTTCAATTTTGTTTCTTGGTTAGAGCCTTTTTTTACTTCTTTTAAAGTACCATTTAGCCTACTTTACATTTTCTATTATTTATCATCAGCGGTGTTATATAATATGTTAATTTAAATATAATCCATTTGAAAAAAAAACAAGCAATAAGACTGAAGTTTGAGATAGAGATTACAGAGAAACATGACTAAAGAAACTCAAAATGCCAACAAATCTAACTGATATACTAATATTAACTGTTGACAATGAAAACTTTGCCTTGAAGAATTTAAATGTTTTTATTATAATGTTTAATGGGATATGAATGACCTATGGAGAATCCAGTGATAATAAATATTATTTAAATATCTATTTCTCTTGATTGCTGCTATTTTATATCTCAGATCATTTGCTTTGTTAATACTTAATATATGATGTAGTTAAAAATTAAATAAAATTCAGAATTTTATATAATTATACTGCTATTTGTCAGTGTAGAAGTTGATTTCTTTAATTTTGCTGACTTACTCTTTATCATTTATATGTTTTGAATAATCTGTAAAATTGTATAACTATTTATAACTATGATTAAGGTGGATTTTGTCAAATTGTAGTTATGCAATGTACAAGAGGAAAGGATTAGAGTAGATAGAATAGAAATGTTGGCAAAGAATTATTGTATTGATATTTGACATGCTACAATTTGCAAAGGAGGTTTGGGCAGGAAAAGACAAATATAGACTTAATCTTATAATATTTATGACTATAAAAATAAAATCAGAGTTATTAAGTGAAATTCTTCCCAGTTAGCTATATGGACATAACAGTATAAAGTAATAGAAATTACTTATCAATCAAATAAGATTTTAAAATCCTACATGCTAATTTGCCTGTATAACCTTTTGAATTCAAATTAGCAAAATCATTTTTTGAATCCTGCAATTAAAGAATAAATGATATTATTATTATGGCTGATTTTTCTTCTTACTCCAACTCTAATGATTATATAGTATGTCTTTCCCTCACCTAAGATCCAGGGTTGGCCAAAGATACTATAAAAGGTGAGAGATAACTTTTGGTGTCACAGTTTAAAGCAGATGTGGTTATAGGAGCACCTTTCACAAAAAATTTGCTAAGAGGAAATCAATCTTGAATATGTAAAAGTACTGATTGTGTTAGTGTTACTTGGTCATAGGGAATTATTTATTATATCTTTCCTTTTTCTGTTCACCATTGATTTACTACTATTTCAAAATGTGAACCTGGATGGACTAAATTGACTGGTATTACTAAGCATTGAAGAAAAAAAAAGAAAACTAAGGTGGGAGAATGAGGGATACTAAAGAATTGAAAATATTTGAGGACCATTAAGGAAAGAAATAGATAGAGTTCAAGGAGAATATGATTTCTTAGTAATAAGAGGAAAAGTTGTCCTCTGAAAAGAAGAAATTGGTATGAAAATTCCTATGCATTTAGGACTAAGTAGATGGGCCAATCCAATATGCTCATTCTAATTTGAAGATTTATGTATTACAAAATGTAATTCAAACCAATGAAAATAACTCTTTTGTACATTTTTTCTAGATTATGGCTATGTGGAATTAGGTAAGAGTAATTGCCAGTAATTGTATTGTCTCTTCTCCTTGTATCATAACCCAAGAGTGGTTATCATGAAGTTAACTTCTCCATTAGCCAACATAAAATTCCTCAGGGATGTTTCTTCTAACATTCAAGGTAGTGGAAGAATTTAATTCTACCTAAAGAGACTGAAGGGCATTAGGCAATAGAGACAGATTTAATGGACTTCAAGTATACATTCTATTATTCAATTGGTATGCGGTTTTGTTATATTCTGAGGGATTGACTTCTCTTTTCCTCTTCTTCTTAAATTTAGTTATGGTCAAAGCAAACCTATTTATAACTCTAAATCACCGATTTCTGCCTAAACTCTATAGAGTAGCTACATTACATTTTAAATCTGACCTCTCATCAAGAATCTTACTTCAATTTGATAGTCACATAATACATAGTTATTTCACTTACCATGTGCGTAGGAACATAACCACTCATTGGTAGAAACAAATAGAATTAATTATGCTATTCCCATGAAATGTCTACTTTAAAAAATACATAGAAACAATAAATGCATGTTTTATTGACATAATCTTAAACTTGCATTTAACAGCAAACTTAAAAATAGCATTATCAATAAGCTTGACCTATTTTTTACACTTGCTATCAATCCTTCACACTACAACTGATTAAAGAAACACCTTAATAGATGAAAAGTCTCTCCTTGAACTGAATTAATCTTCTTTACAGTTTGTACTAAGAAGCCACATTTAATCTCAATAAACACCTATGAGGAAATCCCTGGAGATAAATCTTTGAGCTGTATCCATTGTATTAGCATATAAAAATAACTTTAAATAAATACTCCTGAGTATGGGGTTCATAGGTATGTAGATCCCACTATAGGTAAGACACCAAGAAGAAAAATAACTCTGCTACTTAAGATCTGAATGACAAAATAATTAAAAAGTCTGTCTCAACAAACCAATCCAAAATAACTATCAAAAAAAAAAATCAAAATCAGTATATAAAAATGAAAAGAAAAATTTCATATTAGATATTAAAATAAGAGCTATATAGTTCTAACACAGAAATACTTAATTACTTTTCAATTATATGCTGAAACTTGGTCATTTCTACAGAAATAACCTGTTCAACTCTTAAGGTCAGAGTGTGGAGGCTATATTCTGATAGCTACTACCAAGAGAGTGGCATAGTACCTATCTGAGCTTTAGTCTATAACTCAAAGACTAAGCCTGAAATTGAATCAACGTGAGTAATATGTGATTTCAGATAGTTTTCACGAAACTTTCAACTATTGGTTGTTCTAGTGATTTGCAAGATTATGACTTGCTTTAAAAATATCAGCCTCCTTTTTTACATAAAATATTCCACCTGAACATGGCAATGTAACTTGCAAATATGATGTAACAAAACTTATTCGATTTGTCCCCATTGCTTGCCAATTAATATTTGATTAAATTTGGTTTGTATCTTAGAAAAGAAGGCAACCCATGAACTGAATGATGAAAATGAAAAAGATGGCCCAAATGAAAGTGACATTAGAATAAAGAACTAAGGCCTGAGATCTAACAATCAAAGTTTTTTATAGCAGTACCCAACACCCAGGATCAATTTTTATTTTGGTTATCCATTGATATGTAACAAACTTATGCAAAATGTAGTCACTTGTAAAAGGGGTCAAAAACTAGACTGAAGGTCAAATCTGGTGCAGCACCTGTTTTGGTACATCTGTGAGACAAGAGATATTTATATTCTTAAGTGGTTAAACAGAATATTTTTTTATATGTGAAAATTATGTGAAATTCAATTTCCTGTTTCCATAATAAGTTTTATTAAAACACAGCCATGTTCATTCATTTACATATTGTCCTTGGCTGTTTGTGCATTATAGGGCAGAAATAAGCAGTGGGGACAGAGATCATATGACTCACAAAGCCTAAAATATTTACTATCTGACCTTTATAGAAGAGTTTGCAAATCTCTGGTTTAAAAGAAGGTTGATTTATTAATTTTTGTGTTTCTGTGGGTTGATGGGGCTGTGTCATGTGGTAGTAGAGATCATCTACATTTTTACACTCAGCTAGATGCTTGCTTGATGCTGGAACATCCATACATGATGATTTCTGTTTTCTTTCATAACTCAGATGTATTTCCTAAGCCTTTTTACAGCTTAGAGGTTGATTTCTAAATGGTAACATTCATAGAGAACATGCCTCAGTGTGTAAGTGTTTATCATATATCTGCCTGCCTATACTTGCAAATTTGCAATCGACCGAAGCAGGAAAAATTGTCAAGCCCAGAGTTAATGTTTCACATGACTACACAAGGACTGAATATTAGGAGGTATGGTATTGGGACAAGCAATATTAGCTTAGAGTTTCCTGTAATATTTAATTGCAATTTATTTGTGATTTAATTACCCTCTTTTGTTTTTTTAATAAATTGTAAGAATACTCAATTTATATTCAGTTTTTTTAAAATTCAACTTCAGGCTTCCATCAGAGTTTGATTCAATGTTAAATTGTCTCTACTGTCTCTCACTTGTCTTATTTCCTTCTGTGTTCTGTGATTTTTAAGTGTAAAATGATTTTCTTTGGAACTTTGTCCATATTTTGAGCATGCAGAGTCCCTTCAGAATTATTTTCTGTTTACTTTAGATGCATTTTTAACAAGCCAGATCAACTGAATTCAGAATGAAATAGTATTAAAGCTAGTTTATTATTATTAATTCTTGTGGATTTTTTTTTTTTTTTACTCTTCATTTTGAGGCAGATAACTTTTCTTGATCTAGCATGGGGTGAGAGAAAGTGTCCTTAGAGTTAGCACACTCTTACACTGAAGTGATAGCCAATTGAAGTCCCAATGTGTCTAGAAGTTCCACTAGAAGGCTTACCACCTTGAACCAGTCCCACAAATAGATTTAAAAAAAAAAAAAAAAACAAAGCTCAGTTTCCTTAGGTTTCATTTTGTAATACCCTCAGGGCAAGAAGCTGGTTCCAATAAAATACCATTTTCTTACTTTCCTAGTTTTTGGTCTCAAGATTTCTTGCTTTCTTGCCAGCTCATTGATGTACACAAAGTTGGTTTCCTCTTTTGATTCTACAGAGCTTTTTAGTATATATTCCAGTCTTACGCTATAAAAAGAGGGTAAGATTACTTCTTTTAAAAATGATTCCAAACTAAATTTTATTAGAAAAAAAATTTAAAAATATAAAAGTAATAACTTCTGTAGAGTCTTTACTTAGAGTCAATCATTATGAAGATCTTATAACATTGCTTCATCCAGTCACTCATTTGTTTTGAGGCATTTTGAAGAAAATCCTTAACTTTATGTCACTTTATCCCATACATTTCTATAAGCATCTTGAAAAAATATGTAGCTTTCTCTGCATCACCACAATGCCTGTACTATACTTAATAATGTTTGAATTAACTACCACATATCATATATTGTTTAAATTTCTCCCATTATCTCAAAAGTGACTTTTCATAGCTCCTTCCAATCAGAATCAATGTTCACATTTGCATCTATTATAGCTCTTACATTTCTTTAAATCTAGAACTGTCTTCATCCTGCTTTTTTATTTCCTTTGTTATGTTGAAGATAGAGTATTTTTTCCCACGGAAGATTTAACACTTTTGTTCATGCACTTTTTAAGCAACTTCAATCCTGCTTTTGTCTTTCTCCACATCTGTTCATGTAGAGATCACCATGGGCCACATTTTGCTAAACCAGCTGACATCTCTCCATTCCCATCTTTTGACCTCTCAGCAGCAAATGGACAATTATGTGGAGATTGATCAGCAGTTGCCCCAGGAGAGGAAGCTAATACTGAGTAAAAAGTGTGAAGTGATTCTGAAGGCCAAAAGATATAAAGTAGAAAACAACAACTAATGTTTTCTCAGCTAAATACATTGCTGTGCAAACATATAACATCCCATAAAATACATTTAAATGCATATTTTTTATAACTCTGATCTTTGAAAATTACTGTTTTCATATAAGCTTTGTGTGAAATATACCAAATTACCTAAATGTGAAACATTGATATTGGTTAATTTATCTGTACTATTTAAAAAGGCTTATGTGTGCAATACTTAGCACTGAGGAGAGAGATCATCATTTATTGAAAAGTACTAATTGACATGTATTGATCAATTATTCAACAATGTAATAATTATTTTTTCATACAGACTTCAAAATATTAATAGATAGACAGGTGGTTATACAGATATTGAGTGGAAACGATGACATTTAAACCCTGGCAGGAATGAAGAAGGCATGTCTTTGTTACTTTTTGAGGACTGGTTTCTTTACCTTACAGAGAATTTAATTAGAAATAATATCAATAATCCTTTGCAAAATAGAAAAGATTGTTTTTTGTTAAAAAAGTTAATTTCCAAAGTATTTTTTCTAATTTATCCAGTATTTCTTAAACGGTTACTAAAATTAAGTGTTTTTCATCTTCTGGTATCAATTCTGCATTCCAGCAGATAAAATAAACTAGTTAGATTTGAGTAAATTAGCCTGGGAGCAAAATCATTCTTAGAGTGTAGAGATCATTCATAAGAACTTTTATTTAGATATGATTCTTAAGTAACACTAAATGTAACTATAACACAAAGATATGAGTCCAAATCTTTAACTATTTTTATTTAAAAGCTTTATTCCTAATTGAAGCTAAAAGGTACTAAAACTTTGTTCTTCACATACTGTCTTATTTTGTTGTTGAATTTATCAACACAAACTTCATTTGTTCCACTCTTTCATATGCAGCTGCCTTTCTTTCTCCTAATTTCTTTTCCAGTGAGTGGATAAAAAAAAAGAAAATTCAACAATAAATTTGTTCCTAATTTACCTGCCTTTTTATCTTTTGAATTTCATTTCTGATTTGAGGAGTAGGGGTTTTGACACATAATTTAAATCATACTAGCTAGCTTGTGTGTGTGTGTGTGAGAGAGAGAGTGAGAGAGAGACAGACAGACAGACAGACAGACAGACAGAGAGACAGAAAGTAATTAATTGTTGAATTTTTGACATCCCCATCCAGAAATAGAGGGAAATCTATAAAGGACACCGGATTAACAAAGGTACCACTTAGAACGAGACAAACCCCCGTAAGAGTTACTTTAGAAAAGATAAATATCTTTTAAGATAAGTTTTTCAGAAAAAAAAAAAAAAAAACTCTGCAATTGAGTGGCATAACCATTTTGAGGAAACAGGCATAGCATCTCCTATATTATAAATTAATTGAAAATCAACCTTCAAATAGAAAATTCTTGATGAGTTACTTCATATTAGGGCAAGGAAAAAACAATAAAATATAACACCCTAATCATGTAACATGCTTAATGTTCTTATTGTCAAAATCTACTTATATTTATAGTATTTTTATGCTGAGTTGCTCATTGCTTTCATTTTCTTATATCCCTAAATTATAATCTAAACTACAAAAAATATTATAGTTTATCTAT
>NW_011888808.1:2318768-2324064 GCF_000151845.1 Pteropus vampyrus
AAAAAAAAAAAAAAAACCCTGCAATTGAGTGGCATAACCATTTTGAGGAAACAGGCATAGCATCTCCTATATTATAAATTAATTGAAAATCAACCTTAAAATAGAAAATTCTTGATGAGTTACTTCATATTAGGGCAAGGAAAAAAACAATAAAATATAACACCCTAATCATGTAACATTCTTAATGTTCTTATTGTCATAATCTACTTATATTTATGGTATTTTTATGCTGAGTTGCTCATTGCTTTCATTTTCTTATATCCCTAAATTATAATCTAAACTACAAAAAATATTATAGTTTATCTATAGGATTATGATAAAAATAGAATCTAACAACAAATGAAATGTTATTTTAAGAATTAGAATCAATGTTATCGTAAAGCTTATTTTTAAAAAATAAGACGTTTTAGAAAATAGCAAAACTCTGTAAATTTTTATATCCAAATTTTAAAATATTTTTTCAGTCATTTAATATTTAAATGTTTTTAAATGATTTTAATGATTTTAATACAAAAAGTATTCTGTAATTGCTTTTAAAATGATTATATAACTATAATTTTAAGAGATGAGATGGAACCATAGCTTTTTTTACGATCTTGAATAATGATCTTTTGTGTATTTGTTGTAATTATGAAATACTCATATAAGGACAAAAATCTCTTTTTAACAATACCCATTGTAATTCACATTATTGATTAGAAAATCATTGTTATAATAAGTATATTTCAAGAACACACACTTCCAGTCAAAAACATCTACATGTCTATGGCCATGCCACCCTGAAAAAGCCTGATCCTGTCTGATCTCAGAAGCTATGCAGGTTCAGGCCTGGTTAGTACTTGGATGGGAGACCACCTAGGAAGACCAGGTACTATAGGCATAAAAAATAAAAAAGAAGGGATTGTAAACTGACAAGTTCCTTGCAATCTGTGAGGTCAACCAAGGGCTGCATCACCTAAAAAAAAAAAAAAAAAAATCTGCACATCGTTTAATGATGGAGGCCACTCTGCATTTCTCCACTGAGTTTATATACAAAAGACATGATCTGTCCTCACAAGGCAAGAGGATGTTATCACAATATTTTATTGCATCTTAGATTCACAAATCTCAGTATCTTCTCATGGTTTTTAATCTGGGATTTTCAATGATTGGGATGACTAGTATAGGTCAAGAGGACAGAAGTTGGCATCTTTAGAGCCAATTTTACTTAAAGGTTTAAGGAAAAATACTGAGAGTTTCTGTTCTGTCTAAAATTTAAAATAAATGAATAAATGAGTAATAATATATAACAAATAAATAAACACATAAAAGAGAACTCTCTTAACAATACCAAGAACCATATTTGGGTGCACAGTATTAGTTTGCGGGAAATGGATAGGAGACCCGAAGCCAGGATTATTCAAGCAGTTTGTATTTACGAAGGACATATTATAAAGAGACAAGTCTTGTGCAACAAATGAGCTGTCACCACTCCTCCGCCCAAGAAAACAATGTAAATATTAGTTATACAAGGAAGCCCTCCTTTGAGTGTAGTGAAGTATCACAGTCAAAGGCCATAAACTACAAAGAGGCAACCTTATGGGGTAGAGGACAGGAACACTCTGACCTCCCTTTACTTTCTCCCTGCTCTCTCCTGCCAGATACCAATTGACTCAATCTAAATGAAGCAAAGTAAAGGAATTGTCCATACCCATCAGGTTCATGAGCCAGAGGAATGAGTTTAAAAATATGGTGTGTGGTCAGGATGAGTGATGTCTCCAGCTTTGTTCTTTTTTTCTCAGACTGGCTTTGGCAATTTGGGGTCTTTTGTGCTTCCATACAAATCTGATGATTTTTTGTTTTATTTCTTTAAAAAATACCGATGAGATTTTGATGGGGATTGTATTAAATCTGTATAATGCTTTAGGTAATAAGGTCATTTTAACTATGTTGGTTCTTCCTATCTAAGAACACGGAATATCTTTCCATTTCTTTGTATCTTCTTCAATTTCTTTTAATAGGGTCTTATAGTTTTTATCATATGGGTCCCTCACATGTTCTGTTTAATTTATTCCTAGGTATTTCATTCTTTTTGTTGCAATTGCAAAAGAAATGATTTTTCCAATCGTTTTCTGACAATTCAATTCTCAATGCATGTGTTTGTTAAAAATCACAGAACTGTACCACTAAAAGGAAGAATTTGAATGTATGTAAATTATACCTTAATAAAACTCACTTTAAAAAAATGTGGTGTGTGGGTCTGGAGGGACCAATAACAAAAACAGAGCCCAGAATATCTAAAAATATTTTGAATGAATGATAAATAATAAAAGATAAATTCTCACTTGTTAAAAAATATTGTGGAAAAACTAGTCATTTATTTCTCAAAGTAAATAAATGTATTAGATGTTTTATTTCTCTATAGGAAATTATGGTAATAAATATTTGTCATAATGGATTTTAACACTATTTGTATTTAAATATTGTTTAGGACAATAAATCAAATTTAGGGTTTAAATTTAGGGTTACTTTTATAATTTTCTTATAGACAGTCTCTAAGCTATTTCATACATTATTTTTTTTTACTGCTTTTGATTAACTGGTGAGGTTCACCACATGCCGTTTTAAGGTAAAAATAGGAAAATTGCTTTACAAAGCAAGAAAGTTTATCATAGCCAATTAATAATGGCTCCCAAAATTAAAAATCAATAATGTATTTTGCAAAAGTTTCATTAAATTTTTAGTGATTTGTTTATGCTAAGTCTGTCAATATCGATCTTATTTGCCAAAACATAGCACACTTTAATATACGGCTAATTATAATCATAACACAGCTTAAAATGAACCAATCAAGAAAATAAATGAATATTTGTAAGTTAATGTGAAATGAAAAAGTTAATCATTATTATTGAAAATGATACAAATTCTCAAACTTATATAATTATACCTTCAGATAAATAGTATCATCTATTTGTGAGAGGCAGATATCATTGGATGAATTCAATGTGAATAATTATACACCTGCAAAAGATAATATTCTAAGATACAAGATCTAGTGTGATGCAATAGGCTATATAAAATAAAATATTACAAAATGTAGTGGCGTGACACTGGAAAATGTCTCTGCACACTTTGCTTTCAAGGAGAAATGTATTTGAGTCTACTTTTACATGACACAACTATTAAATAAAATGAAAAGTTACACTGTACTTTTAACTTCTTTCGGTACAGGTAGAAATTTCTTTAAATTTCTACAAAAGATTCCCAAACCAAGGAAAGGGCGTTAATTTGAATTATATTTTGGAAGTACATCAACAATTCTGAATAAAGTATTTCAGTTCTAAGTCAGGGAAGTAGGTTCCTAAGTAACTATAATTATAACGACTGTTTTTTGAATCTTACCTTGTAAGTAAATTCTTTTAACTGTAAAAGCGCAAAGGTTTCTTAAGTATTACTCTAAGTTACCCAGAATATTTTGAGTTGATTTAACTTCTGATCCTTCTCAAAGCTTGTTGACTTCATGCATTTTGCCCATTTCAAAAGTAATCCTCTATTATTAAGTACTATACAGGTATTTAGAATAAATAAATCAGTTTTATGGTGGCAAATATCTAATTTCAGATTTATTAACTTTTTAATTAGAGAAATAATATGTGATGAATAAAATCAGAATGGCCAGTGTTTTTTATATTCAGAGGAAGTGGAGAGCATATTTGTTTAAACTCTCCTGTTTATTTCTAATAATTTGATAATTTGAGTATTAAAGAATGGACATTTTTAAAAGTAAAATATTTTAGTACTTTATTTTAATCCATTTTTAATTATATATATTTCTCTTTATGACCAACTATGTCTTGGCCAAATTAAACTATTCGAGCAACCTTCTAAGTATTAAATAAATAAATATAAATTCATAAAACTAAATTTTAATAGCATATTAACAATTTGGTAGAAAATATTATCAAGCATGCAATTAAAATGTCTTGGCTTAATAAAAGTAAGACATAGAAACATGTATGCTTCTCCTAGTATTTTGATTTGAATTAGTTTTTTTCTCTACATAGAACAAAAATGTTTTTAACAATTACCTATTACCACACCATGACCACTAGATTCATCAAATGCTTTTTCAACCTAAGGCCAATTAGGGCTGTTGAGAATTTTTATACCAATAGCATTGGATAAATCTCTCCTGTCTTAGCTTAGACTCTAAGCACTTTAAGCATTTTACTGGTGGCCCTGAAGGCTGCATTGGCAATACGCATTCTTTAACATTAGCCTTTGTCCTATTCATTAAAATTGTTAGGCTATTCTTGTTGGCATCCATATGTGTTTTTACATTATTCTTTAAAAACAAACAAACAAACAAACAAACAAAAAAACAGTTGTAGACTCTACAGGTTGCAATTTTGAACTGTCTTTGAGACTATATTTCTAGAATATCCTGGGATTCATTTAGTTTAAATGACAGAATTTTAAGCGTGACATATGAGACCATAGAGGTTTTCTTGTGAACTCAGTCATTTGATAAGTTCTGCTTAACTTGCCACTATTTCCTAAGAGAAATGTAGGGGGGCTATTGAGGAATGAGATGGAATACCTGAAAGGAGTATTTTTTTTTTCTTAAAGAAAAATTCATTATTTGATGGAAGTACTAAATACAAACAATTGAAATACTCAGAAATTCTTCAATCAACAAATCTGCAAGAGCCTAATTTGAACATTGTCCTAGAAAATGGTATGGAATTAAAGTATAAAACTGTCATGGATGCTGTTTTCATGGAGTATATCACCAAAGGCAAGTGACAGATGTTTATAAATAGTAATAGGCAAATACATATAGAATAACAACCTGTGTTCATTGCTCTAAACCAAACTCACAGAGTGAGATGAGTGCATACATCAAAGGAACTACCAAAGAAATTCCAGAAGGAATTTTCCCAGGCAATGACATTGGTACTATGTTCTGATCAATATGTAAGAGTTAACTAAATAAAATTTTGAAGGGAGCAGTCCAGGTAGAGGTCCCCAAGTTGCATAGAAGAAATATCAACCTAGACCTAAAGCTTGAAGCTGAAGGGTAAGGATGAGGAGGCTAAAGAGGTCTGAAGAGGATAGGGAAGATAGTTAAGAACCTGTGTCTGTATAGCAAGAAAATAGGAAGTCATAGAAGGGTTTCCAGCAGGAAGGTGACACATTCAGATTTGCATTTTGGAATATCTCTGATTAGAGTATACGGATCAGATTACTGGGGACAAGTAGATGCCTATTTTTTGAACAAAGATGGTGGATTATTTTGAATAATTGTAATTATATT
>NW_011888808.1:2325044-2327340 GCF_000151845.1 Pteropus vampyrus
TCTTCATCCCTTTATTTAACTTCTCTAATCTTTTGCTCATTATCCTGCCCATGTCATTAGAATTCTACTCTTCAGCTTTGACTTGGGAGACCACTGGGTTTATTAGACTTCAGGGTTCATGCTCCTAGACACCTTTACTACTTGATCATAATGGACTACTTGAGCACTGCACTAATCAAGAGTTAGAAGTCTCAGCTTCTACTAATAACATGACTACCACAGCCAGATGCTGTGTTAGGTTTGCTCACCGAGTTTTTCAGTGTTCATACGAGGATGACATTCATTTCCCTGACTCTCAAGGCCATCACATGATTTCCTTTCACATAATTTTTTTAAGCAATCGTCTCTTGCAGCTGTTGACGTTTATACTAAAGCATTTATATTTGGAGGCTCACCAGAATGACTTCTCGCCTAGTTTGGGTATAATGTTGTCCTCCTTACTGTCCTACTTGATTTTGCTCTATGATTTTATTTGCTTAAAAGTATTCAAAATACAATAGTGCCAGTTTCAGAATTCTGTTACTATTGACATAATTTTCCAATAGAAGGTAGCATTGGTAGAAATGCAGCAGCCATCTTAATAGGTAGAAGGAGAAATATATATAGTACAACTACTACGACCTATAAGCTCTATTATCACAGTATTCCAGTAACAGACTGCTGGAAATTAGAGGAGAACCAGGGAATTTTGTATCTTGGAGTTATTATTCAATTGTTTTCTATATAAATCCAAATTTTTAATTTGAAAATATGAGCACCTTACATTCCATGTAGACAACTGTCAATTTCTATGGCTAGTTTTTCTTCCTCTCCTCACCAGTTGTGATGGTCAATTTTATGATTCAACTTGACTGGGCCATACGGTGCCCAGATATTACATTAAACATTTTTTTTTTTTGTATATCTGTGAGTGTTTTGGGATTATATTAATATTTGAATGGATAGCTGAGGAAAGTAGATTGCCCTTCCCAATGTGGGTGGCTGTTATCCAAACAGCTGTAAACTGAATGGAAAAAAAAAAAAAAAAAAGGCTGGCCTTTCCCCAAGTAGAAGGAAATTCCCCCTGCCTGACTGTTGAGCGGGGACATTGCTTTGCTCTTTTTTTTTTTTTATTTTTAATTAAGGCTTTAAAAAAACTTTTTAAACATTGTTTAGGTTTAGAGAGAAATTGAAGGGAAGTAAGAGAGGTTTCCTAAATACTCCACCCTTGCACATACATAGCCTCCCACATTATCAATATCTCCCACCAGAGTAGGACATTTGCTACAACTGACGACCCTACATTCACTCTATGTTACAGTTCACTCTTTATGTTGTAAATTCAGTGGGTTTGGACAAATATATAATGAGATGCATGCATCATTATGGCATCATGGAGAGCGTTTTTACTGCCCTAAAGATCTCATCTTCTCCATCTAGTCACCCCTCTGCCTGCCCCACCCACAAGCCCTTGCAACCACTGATTGTTTTACTGTCTCCATAGTTTATCTTTTTCTAGAATGTCATATTATTGAAACCATGCAGTAGGTAGCATTTTGGTTAGGCTTATTTCCTTAGTAATATGAATTTAAGATTTTCTTATCTCTTTTCATAGCTTCATTGTTCTACATCAATATTATGTTAGCTATTATAGGTCTTTTGTCTCCAATTAAAGTTTAGAATCAGTCTGTTGATATCCACAAAGTCACTTGCTGAGATTTTGGGTAAAACTGCACTGAATTTATAATCAAGTGAGAAGAACTGATATCTTGACAATATTGAGCATTACTATTCGTGAACATGGAATTTCTCTCTACTTATTTAGTTCTTTATTAATTTTGTTTAACAGAGTTTTATCATTTAGATCTTGTACACATTTTCTTAGATCTATACCTAAGCATTTCATTTGAGGGGCTGCCAATGTAAATGATATTATACTCTGAACATCACAGTGTTTCTCGGTCATTTTTTTTTTTCTCCCCATTTAGGTGGGGCAGGAAAACTAGAGTCAGCAAGAGTTGGGTATTTCCCTTCCCCAGGTCAGTTAAGCCCTAATCATACCCTAGCAGATGAGGCTCCCATTAGTTTCTCCTGAGAGCACGCCTCGTTAAGAAGCATAAAGTGCCTTGGAAGAGAGTAGTGCCCCCTTATTCATGGGGGATATGTTCCAAGACCCCCAATAAATGAATGAAACCTAGGATAGCACTGAACCCCACATATACGATGTGTTTTTCTATGTGTATGTACCTATTCACTTAAGGGAAGAAATTTACGGCTTCTCTTTTGTATAACCAAATTGCTGGCATCACTACTCTTG
>NW_011888808.1:2327765-2330338 GCF_000151845.1 Pteropus vampyrus
CTATTGTTTCTATTTCATTTCTCTGGAGAACCCTAATACATGAGGTTTTCCCATTTCCCTTTCCTTGGTTAGCTAATTGAAGATAAATGAAGTAGTTTCTTTTAAGTTCTAATTAGGAAGAAAATTATGAAATACCTAGAGCAGGTGTGAGAGCAAACTTTTTTTTTTCAATAATTAGTGTAAATAGATTTTCTCTCCCTTTTTTGTTCTAAAGAAATGTCCCACTTTTCTCACACACCAGGTGGCAAATTGCAAGTGAAAAATATTTAAAAACAGCAGGAGTGTACAGACAATAATAATAATACCTTCCCCTGCATCTTAATTTGTACTTCTCAAAGCACTTCCACACACGACTTGAATCACACAAATCACAAGAAATAACTAGAGGGTAGAGAAAGTAGATATTTTTATGCTTTGCTGATGAGAAAATAGAGGCATTGAAGAAAAAAAGCAAGTGGCAGACCTAAATTTTCAACCTGGATCTTCTGACAATAAATCAAGCATTCTTACAATTGAATGAGTCTGCTTTGTGGACAGAGCTGCATTAATTATATCTTTCGGGAGGGAGTTGACAGTCACTCAAAAGAGAAAGGACAAGTAAGACCTAGTGAATTTCCACTCCAAAAGTCAGGGGCAATGATTTAAACTTAGAGAAACCAGTAACTATGTAAAAAATGTATGATAGGATGAGTAGGTCATTGCAGAGAGGCACTTGATTGCATGTACTCTAAAGGAAAAGGAGTTTTGACAGATATATTAATGAAAAAAAAATAATCATAATAACAACTGTGGTAGTAAAAGCCTACATTTACTGAACACATGCAAAATCTGAAGATTCTTCCAGGAATTTTTTGCTACTTCTAAAAATGATTTGGCAACAAATATGTCATTACCTCATTTTAGCATAGTAGATGACTCTGAGACTGAGAGATTAAATAAAGTCTCCAAACCATGTAACGTAGAGACTGTTATGCCAAAAATAAGGAAATATTACTAAAGTAAAAGGAAAACAAAACAACAAACCTTTTTGAGAAGTATGAAATTATTAAATCAATTGCAAAGTACTTAATGTATTTTCTCACTGGTATAAATGTAGTATTTAAAGCTTACAGACTGAAAAGCTGGAACTAAATGATGTTCTACCTTCAACAGCTGTCTTAAATTTCATTCTCCAGAAACAGAGCTTGAGTCAAGAACTCCTGTAAAAGGTTTCTTTCCGAGGAAGAATTTCTAGGGGCTTAAAATTTGGCCATAAAGATAGAAAGTGAGATTAGGAAGGTAAGAAACCAAGAAAGTCAGGCATGTTCTCACCAAAGGAAAAGAAGCTGTCTTATAGAGACTCTTTGGAGAAAATGTTAGTCATATTTCAACATTCTTTAACTGAATATATTTATTCCCCTGTGCCCCTCATTCTTTGGTTGAAGGAGAGGGTGGGCAGGGGGAGGGAACATCAGTTTTCCTAGACTAAAGACCAAGAGCGTTGTGACAGCTCTCTGAAAAGAGATGCAGATGCTGGCTGATGGTGGGAGAAGTCATCAGAAACCAGCTACTGATGTACATGAACATGGAAGATTAACCACGACAATATAGACAGAGCACTATCATTCACTAATGCTTTTATATGAAGCACGTGAGCTTATCCATCATCATTTCTCCACCTCCTTTGCTTATGCTGCACCTCTACTTCTCTACCCACGGATCACTGACAGTTCTCAGAGATAAAGAAGGGAATCTGTCCATGGGTGCATTTTAAATTCCACATGGGTGCAAATCTCCTAAGGTAAATGTAGACATTCTAGAGCATGTCTCCGGCCTACATGGCTCAAATCATATAAAGTCGACAATATTTAAAAACGTGCTGGGCTGTTACATTGGTGGCCCCCCAGTGAACATCTTGTGTTCTCCCTTCTCACACTTCCTCTGGGCTTGGCTATGTGATCGGCTTTAGTCAACGCGCATCAGCAAGCAAAGGCACAGAAACCGGATGTGCATTTGCATATTGGGATTGTCCTCTTCACAGAACCCATATTGGTTTCCAGCTGCCAGGTTATAAGAAATCCTGGATATTCTGCTGGAGGCACATTGAGAGGCCTTTGCAGATGAGACACTCCATAGAGAGAGAGAGATCTCAAGGAGAAGAAGCGATGAGTCCCAGCCAACTCAATGCAACCATACCAGCGACCCCAGAAAATTACATGAGGCTCAGACTATCTACAGAATTATAAGAAATAAAAAAGTATTCTTGCTTCTATCTTATGAAGGTCACTAGTTCTGTGACTCTGGGCAAGTTATCTTTAATTATAATTTAATTTTAATAAACTGATGCATTTATATTTATAGTTTATCTTCTAAGTTCATCCTAGTCTTGAGCATAATGGGCAAATGTATTTTCCAAATACAGAAGAAATAAAAACAAAAATGTGAAAAATAATAAAAATAGAAACAAAAAGAACAGACTGCAGCTTTTGATAAAATTGTGCCATTCTCAACTATAAAAAGCCATTTCCTTATCTGTGTTTTCACAGACCATTTGCTTTCCTTTAATATCGCATTTAGTGCATTTTATACAGATT
>NW_011888808.1:2330388-2334384 GCF_000151845.1 Pteropus vampyrus
TATTCTTGCTTCTATCTTATGAAGGTCACTAGTTCTGTGACTCTGGGCAAGTTATCTTTAATTATAATTTAATTTTAATAAACTGATGCATTTATATTTATAGTTTATCTTCTAAGTTCATCCTAGTCTTGAGCATAATGGGCAAATGTATTTTCCAAATACAGAAGAAATAAAAACAAAAATGTGAAAAATAATAAAAATAGAAACAAAAAGAACAGACTGCAGCTTTTGATAAAATTGTGCCATTCTCAACTATAAAAAGCCATTTCCTTATCTGTGTTTTCACAGACCATTTGCTTTCCTTTAATATCGCATTTAGTGCATTTTATACAGATTCATTTACATGATTTTTTTTTTTTAACTTGACTAGTTGTTCTTAATTTCTTGAGAACCGGTGATGACAAAAATCCAGGGCAATATAATGATGAAATGTTCTCAAAGTTGCTAACACAGTTTTAACTTGAGGGAACTTTCATTTAGCAACATGAGTCTTAAAAAACCATATGAAAAACATTTTTCTAAGTATATGTGAGAGCTTTCATAAAGGCATTTTAATGGATAGGCACTGAGACACAAGGTAAAGCAAAAAGAAAAAAGAAAAAAAGAAAATGACTGCCATGATTCGATTACTAATTTATATGCATCCACAGTACTATTCTTGATCTAAGAAACCTGCCTAATGTGGATGGTGAAATTAAATATATTCCTTATTCAGTGTAACTTCCTCATTTAAGCAGTGCTGTAAATATTCTCTCTTGCTTTGTTTAATTTTTGTATTTCTTTTCAACAATTAAAAAAAAAATCTCTCTAACATAAGCTTAAGGAAGCTAAAACTGCCTCTGCATATCAGAGATAATATGCTTGTGTGATAATAATGAAAATGAGTATAAGTTTATATGTCTGGTTTTCTGTATTTCTCTGAGCAACTCATACCTCAGCATGATTTTTTGTTAGAATTGAACTTAGGGTCAAATACATAGGAAACATATCAAGGACTTTTAAGTCAGTAATTAGTTGGTCTAATGAGTATGTTTTAAACTTTCTCTTTCTCTTTGCTGAAGTCAATCAGCAATATGATTTCTCTTTACAAATCACAATGTCAGAATATCAATGTAATTTAAATTAGAAAAAGTGACCTACCCTGTGTTCTGGCAGAGGAGACTCTGCCTTGGCTCTAAGGTTCCTCAACTGATGCTTGACCTTGTACAACTTACTTAGGCTTTCTAGTCCTTAGTTGCCTTTCTTGCCTGAGAGCAAAGAACTAGACCTTAAAACTTCAAGTACACTTCTAGATTCAAATTAATAGAATTTCCATTAATAGATTCAAATTCTATTAATTTGAATTATACCAATGGAGTTTTAGTTACAATAATATCTACTCATAATTTACTCTATTATTGGCATATTTATTTTATTTATCTCTTAGCTTGATTTCTCAAGAGATACTCCAAAAGTCTCAATAAATAGCAACTCTACTGATCAATTTATCAGATTCAAAATCTGATTGTTGATTCTCCTCTTCATCTCCCACTCCATATCCAATTAATACACAATTCTGTCAACTGAGTCAGATCATGTCTCACCACCTTCACTGCCAACGCCCATCCACACTTCACGATATTTGTCATGCAGTATTACAGTAGCATCTTAAATGATCAATTTATACCTACTCTTCCCTTCCTCAGCAGATTTGCAACATAGCAATAACAATGATTCTTTGAATAACAGATACTATGCCACTTCTCTGCTCAGTACAATCCACTGCCTTCCCTTGCTACTCAGAAAATCCAAAACCCTAATTTGAATAGATATATGGACACCTATGTTTATTACAGCATTATTTATAATAGTCAAAGTATGGAATCAAGCTAAGTACCCATTATAGATAATTAGATAAAGAAGATATGATAAATATATATATAAATCTTACCATTACAACAACAAAGGTGCATCTTGAGGGTATTAGGCTGAGTGAAATAAGTCAAACAGTGAAAGACAAATACCATATAATCTCACTTACATATGGATCTAAAAAAAAACAAACAAACAAAACAGAAATGGACTCATAGATACAGATAACAAACTAATTGCCAGATGGGAGGTAGATTTTGGGGGTCTAAGTGAAAAAGGAGAAGGCATTAAGAAGTACAAATTGGTGTATACGAAGTAGTCATGGTGATGTAAAGTACGGCATAGAAAGTATAGTCAATAATATCATAACTGTGTATAGTGCCAGGTGGGTACTAGACTTCTTGGGGGGACCACTTCATAAATTAATGTCTAACGTCTATGTTGCATACCTGAAACTAATACAAAATAATATTAAATGCCAACTCTAATTGAAAAATAAGACAAAATAAAAAAAAAAGAAGAGAAAGAGAAGGTTATTTTCTCCAAAGTTCAGCAGTTATTAACAGCTTTAACTTATCAGACATTTACCAGTGTGCCAATCTAGAGTCTTACATGGATTATGTCATTTAACACAGGCATGCACTGCAAAATGAGGTTTCAGTCAATGGCAGAATGCATACACAACAGTGGTTTCATAAGATCACAATGAAGCTAAAAACCTCCTACCACCTAACAATATCGTAGAAATCACAACGCCATAGTGCAAGGCATTACTCGTGTGTTTGTGGTGATGCAGGTGTAAACACACCTATTGTGCTGCCAGTGGTATAAAAGGAGAGCACAAACAATTATGTACAGTACTTAATACTTGATAATGCTAACAAATGGCTGATACTGGTTTATGTACTTCCTATACTACAAAATAAATATAAAAGCCCAAGTCCACTGTATGACTACCAAGTGTTGCACATATTGTCATGCTCTCATGCTCTAGTTCTTTGACCTCAGGCCACAGCACCTTCACCCCACACACACCCCAACTTCTCACTTCACTCTGCTGGCCCTCAAAGTGCTACATTATTGTCTGAGGCTCTTGCAATCCCTTACGTGGATATCTTCAGAGCTCAGTCTTCACTTCCTTAAGGTCTGTGTTCAAATATTACTTAATCCAAGATGTCTCTTACCACTTCATATAAAATAGAGTAATTTCCACCATTCTTTTATACCATACACTACTTTATTATTTTATTGCATGCACCACCTTACATCACACACACACACACACACACACACACACACACACACACACACATATATTTATTTTCTGTTACTATTTTCCTCTTCCATTATATTCTAAGTCCTATGCTAGCAGTAAATTTATCTGATTTGGTTTATTTTATGCACAGTAGTATAAACAAAAAAACATAAAACAAAAAAACATAAAACAAAAAACCATAAACATAAAAACATAAAATAGTGCTTGATATCCAGTAAACGGCATTCGATAAATATTTTGCTGAAGGAAAAAAAGGAAGTGTCGGGTAGAGGAGGAAGGTAAGTGGGAAGTGAAACAAAAATAGAAATAGAAAAGAAACAGAAAGGAGTCAAATCAGATACATTTATTGAAAACCTGTATTAACAGATGGTGTTGGAAAACTAGATATCTACATGCAAAAAAAAAATTGAATCCTTATCTTGTATCATATATAAAAATTAACTAAAAAGTAATCAAAGACATAAACATAAGAGTCTAAACTATAAAAAGTTTAGAAGAAAACATAAGGTTAAACTTTCATTTAATTAGACTTGCCAATAATTTATTGGATATGACACCAGAAATACAAGCAACAAAAAAGAAAATGGATGTTGAATTTGATCAAAATTAAAAGCTTTTGTGTGTCAACATTTTTTTAAAGATGTTTACTATCAACATAGTGAAAAGGCAACTTATAGTATGAGACAAAATATTTTCAAATTATATATCTAATAAGAAATTTGTATCCAGAATGCACAAAGAACTCTCATATCTCAACAATAACACAACATAGAAAAGCAGATAACTGAATTAAAAATGAGGAGAGGACTGGAATGAATATTTCTCCAAAGAAAATATACAAATGGCCAAAAGAGCACATGAAAAGATGC
>NW_011888808.1:2335459-2338754 GCF_000151845.1 Pteropus vampyrus
TACAAGCAACAAAAAAGAAAATGGATGTTGAATTTGATCAAAATTAAAAGCTTTTGTGTGTCAACATTTTTTTAAAGATGTTTACTATCAACATAATGAAAAGGCAACTTATAGAATGAGACAAAATATTTTCAAATTATATATCTAATAAGAAATTTGTATCCAGAATGCACAAAGAACTCTCATATCTCAACAATAACACAACAGAGAAAAGCAGATAACTGAATTAAAAATGAGGAGAGGACTGGAATGAATATTTCTCCAAAGAAGATATACAAATGGCCAAAAGAGCACATGAAAAGATGCTCAACATCACCAATCATTCAGGAAATGCAAATCAAAACCACAAAGAGAGCCAATATCATACACATTAGAATATTAGAATGACTATTAAAAACAAAACAAAACAGAAAATAAATGTTGGCAAGGATGTGGAAAAAATGATCATATTTGGTTTATTTTATACGCCAAAATTGAAACATTTGTACATTTCTACTGAGAATATAAATGGTACTGTCACTGTGAAAAGCCATATGGCAATTTCTGGAAATATTAAACTTAGAATTACCATATGATCCAGCAATTCTTCTTCTAGGTATATATAAAAAAGAAATGAAAGACAGGACTCAAACAGATATTTGTAAACCCACGTTCATAGCAGCATCACTGACAGAGCCAAAAGACAGAGGAAACCCAACTGTCTATCAATGGAAAGACAGATAAACAAAATCTTTTTTCAAGATTACCATACAAGTTATGAAAGGCTGATTTCAATTTAGATGTATCTTGGCTACAAATTCCATGATCATACACTTTTCCTTGTCTGAACAAGAAAAGAAAGCTCTTTTTTTTTTTATAGCTATCTAATACATGCCAGCTCCTATGTGATTTTAAACTAATATAAGAAATATTATCCTTTATTTGATTTTGAATGTGATCAATAGTCTGAGAAGTTGAAACCTAAGAGTATTGTACTTTTTTTATATTAACACTGAAATGGCAATAATTAGCATTATTTTACAAAAAGTTTGCTTATAATAAAATACATGTGGCCTCCATTATAATTTTTCTTAAAATTGAAAGATTTAAAAATAAATGTGCTTGATGAAAACACCCAATATTCCAGTTTATTAAAACTAGAATTAGAATATAGAATTTGTATGCTTTAAATTGCCAACTGGATACAGAAAGCAGATATGCCAAGGCTTTATCCTCTGTGAACTATTAAAATAAGAATGCATTGCCAAGAAATGTTACATATTGGAGCAAGTAACAAATATCTATAATATTTATTTTGTGTAGAGGCATGCACTGCTTAACAACAAAGATACATTCTGAGAAATACATCATTAGGCTATTTTATCATGGTGCAGGTATCATAGAATGCACTCACACAAACCTAGATGATATAGCCTACCACACATAGGCTAAATGGTACAGCCTATAGCCCCTAGGCTCCAAGCCTACATAGCATGTTATGGTACAAAATGACACGAGGTTAAATCAAGCGCAAGGGAAAATGATGCAATCAAGAGATGCATTAAGCAGGAGATGTTTGAGCCTAATACGGCATAATGCTTTATAGCAAAGTTTTTAAAATATAAGTAGAAAGAGTGCACTCTGAAATAAAAAGTATAGTAAAGTAAGTACATAAACCAGTAACATAGTTATTATCATTATTAACTATTAATGCACTGTACATAATCGTATGTGTTATACTTTTATATGACTAGCTGTGCAGTAGGTTTTTTTACACCAGCATCACCACAAACACTTGAATAATGTGTTGCATTACAACATTATGTTAGCTACGATGTAGGCAATAGAAATTTTTCAGGCTTCATTATAATCTTATGGCACCATCATCATACAGGTGGCCAGTCATTGATGAAATGTCATTATGCAGCATATGACATTTTTATGCTTTATTATCCCTATTATGCCTTGCTTTTGTAATTAATATCTTTCTGATAATATATAACATTTTATAAATTATCCAATTAATATAATCATCTTTGGTCAAATAGTATCTTTAATATGTGATGTGGCAGTGAATTAAGACTCCACCTCAAAGCTATAGAGAGTCAATGTGGTTCAGAAGACTGAAATGCCTAACCCATATTCAGCCGGCCAAATACATGTGAGGGAATGAATCCCATACTAGAAATTTTTTATTCCATTGACCACTCCCAATTCTTTGTATTAATCATTTCACTCTGGATCCACATTTTTCCTAGTCACGTTGGCACCGCTGTTGACCATTTCAATTTCGTAATCATCAGTTTTTTCATCATCACCCTTCTCAAAATGAATCACTATGTGTCGAAAACTATACTAAGTACTTTATATACACATAAGAGAAAAAAATTATCATTCCTTTTTTGCTGTCATGGAGAGCCTAAATAGCTTGTTTAAAATTGGGTAGATGGTAAATACTGAAACTGACATTTTAAACTCAGTTCTCACTGATTTATTACAACGTGCTCCTCAGAAACTTCCATTCACTCACTCCCTTGCTTACGGGTCAGACCCCAGTGAAAAACCAATTTACAACCTAGACTATTGCAGCCATTGTATTTCTCTGCTTTCCTTCTCATATTTGCACCAAAAGAAAAAATGTTCAACTTTTTTTCTTCCTATGCTAAACACATTCCAGTGTCTGTGAAGAATATATACTTCTGACTTTGGAAAGCTGGCCTCTCGAAGTGAGTTCTTGGTCACCTTCTTCCTACCACCTTGAGTCATGGCTCCACTCGACTCCTCCCCTGTGTCTTTAGCTGCTTGCTTTCTTCTGGCATCTTTCTCAATTCCCAAGAATGGCACGTCTTTGGAATAATATCTCACTGGCCGGCATTTCTTATTCAGCCCACTGCAAAGACTTTCTTCTCTATCCACCTAAAGCATAGGTGGATTTAGAAGAATATCATAAGTAATTCCCTAATTTTCAAGTCACAGGGCCCACATTTTGATTTTCAGTCCTCTATTTTTGATCATTAGATCTCAACGACCACTCTCTTCTTAAATATACTTCTTTACTTTCCTTAACACAATCGCTTTTAGTTTTCCTGATATTTAATACTTTTTTTCTTTTACATCAACAGTTTAAATGTTGGTGGACAATATGTCCTTCTATTCATTATCAACATGCCCTGCATGAGCCTATTATCCATTCTCATGGCTTTTAAAATCCTTTATAATGAAAGACATTCAGATGATAAAGTTAATTCTCCTATAGAAGTTAATATGACAGAGATGCTATTATTATCTCTAATGCTATAAACGAGATATCCAAAGC
>NW_011888808.1:2339954-2352444 GCF_000151845.1 Pteropus vampyrus
ACTGTACATAATCGTATGTGTTATACTTTTATATGACTAGCTGTGCAGTAGGTTTTTTTACACCAGCATCACCACAAACACTTGAATAATGTGTTGCATTACAACATTATGTTAGCTACGATGTAGGCAATAGAAATTTTTCAGGCTTCATTATAATCTTATGGCACCATCATCATACAGGTGGCCAGTCATTGATGAAATGTCATTATGCAGCATATGACATTTTTATGCTTTATTATCCCTATTATGCCTTGCTTTTGTAATTAATATCTTTCTGATAATATATAACATTTTATAAATTATCCAATTAATATAATCATCTTTGGTCAAATAGTATCTTTAATATGTGATGTGGCAGTGAATTAAGACTCCACCTCAAAGCTATAGAGAGTCAATGTGGTTCAGAAGACTGAAATGCCTAACCCATATTCAGCCGGCCAAATACATGTGAGGGAATGAATCCCATACTAGAAATTTTTTATTCCATTGACCACTCCCAATTCTTTGTATTAATCATTTCACTCTGGATCCACATTTTTCCTAGTCACGTTGGCACCGCTGTTGACCATTTCAATTTCGTAATCATCAGTTTTTTCATCATCACCCTTCTCAAAATGAATCACTATGTGTCGAAAACTATACTAAGTACTTTATATACACATAAGAGAAAAAAATTATCATTCCTTTTTTGCTGTCATGGAGAGCCTAAATAGCTTGTTTAAAATTGGGTAGATGGTAAATACTGAAACTGACATTTTAAACTCAGTTCTCACTGATTTATTACAACGTGCTCCTCAGAAACTTCCATTCACTCACTCCCTTGCTTACGGGTCAGACCCCAGTGAAAAACCAATTTACAACCTAGACTATTGCAGCCATTGTATTTCTCTGCTTTCCTTCTCATATTTGCACCAAAAGAAAAAATGTTCAACTTTTTTTCTTCCTATGCTAAACACATTCCAGTGTCTGTGAAGAATATATACTTCTGACTTTGGAAAGCTGGCCTCTCGAAGTGAGTTCTTGGTCACCTTCTTCCTACCACCTTGAGTCATGGCTCCACTCGACTCCTCCCCTGTGTCTTTAGCTGCTTGCTTTCTTCTGGCATCTTTCTCAATTCCCAAGAATGGCACGTCTTTGGAATAATATCTCACTGGCCGGCATTTCTTATTCAGCCCACTGCAAAGACTTTCTTCTCTATCCACCTAAAGCATAGGTGGATTTAGAAGAATATCATAAGTAATTCCCTAATTTTCAAGTCACAGGGCCCACATTTTGATTTTCAGTCCTCTATTTTTGATCATTAGATCTCAACGACCACTCTCTTCTTAAATATACTTCTTTACTTTCCTTAACACAATCGCTTTTAGTTTTCCTGATATTTAATACTTTTTTTCTTTTACATCAACAGTTTAAATGTTGGTGGACAATATGTCCTTCTATTCATTATCAACATGCCCTGCATGAGCCTATTATCCATTCTCATGGCTTTTAAAATCCTTTATAATGAAAGACATTCAGATGATAAAGTTAATTCTCCTATAGAAGTTAATATGACAGAGATGCTATTATTATCTCTAATGCTATAAACGAGATATCCAAAGCATAGAGAGAATAGCTATTGTCATAAGGTCAACAAGCGAGTTGGAGGTAGAGCCAAGGATTGTAAACAAATTAAAACAAGCAAACATTGGCTGATTCTAAGCCCAATTTCTGCCCCATTCCTTTACCTTACATCAGCCGTTCCAAGATAAACTCATATTTACCTCAGTGCTTTTCTTTTTCCTAAAATGCTAAGTCCAGTTTTAACTGTGCCAGTTACTTGTTGGCTCTCAGGCCCACACCTACCCTCTATACCCTGATCTTGGTTGCTGGGGTTGGGCCTCTGTAGACTGAATTGCTCACACTCCTGACCTTCTGTCTTTTTGGCCAAATGGAAGCATGGAGGGTGGTTGGAATGTGATAGATGAGGAGAAGAGGCTTCTTCTTTTAGAGTCCCTGTTGGCATCGCTTCAACAGCAGCAGGGAGTAGACCCAGCACTC
Organism: Pteropus vampyrus; assembly: GCF_000151845.1. Classification (NCBI taxonomy): domain Eukaryota; kingdom Metazoa; phylum Chordata; class Mammalia; order Chiroptera; family Pteropodidae; genus Pteropus; species Pteropus vampyrus. Next base: position 2,341,995 of record NW_011888808.1, read on the forward strand.
ACCTTCTCCAAACATTCTTTGCACTAGATTTGCTAAATTCCCTCGGAAGGACCAATAACAACTTGGGGAGGGTGGAGGACCCTCCTCAGAGGTCCAAGTGTAAATAAGCTGAGCTCTGCCCTAAAAGAATGAGCACCAGCCCTGTAGGGTTTGTCCTCAAAATCCTAGGTTCTAAGGATTACACTCTTCAGCCACTGAGGTGAAAGCTATTTCCTGCACTTATTAATTACTGAATTACTTCAGTAAATTTTCTTTTTATTTTTATATCCTATAAACCTGAGTAACCAATTGTCTGCCTTAATCTCCTTTCACTTGAAATATTTCATATATTTTTTTGTTTTCCTGACTAAACTCTGACTGACACCCTAACAGTGGCACAGCCTCTGACTGAGCTTCATTCCTGCTGCTCCCTCACACTATCAACCAGGTCCCCTCAACCGTACCTGGACTGTATCTATCTCTTTAATTTGTCCCACCTTCTAATTTTCCTAGTTGCTGCCTTAGTCTATGTCATTTTTGATCAGTCCTCTAGATTGTATCACTCTTCTAACTGGAGAGTCTTAGCCACTATCATTACATCACTTAAGAATATGATACTTGTTTCCAGATTGCTAAAAAAAAAAAAAATGATAAAGCCACAATTACCATTGGCTTCTCCTGATCCACAGCATAAATTTAAATCACATTAATAGGAAATGTGAGGTCTTTCACCGCCAGCTACATTTGGTGTCTTTCTCTCCTGCTGTGAGCACCAACTGTACTAGCATCCTCTAAAATTCACTTCTATTTTTGGTTACCATCTATACTAATCCCTTGAGATCTAAAATAAATATTCCACCAAAAGAATAAGTTGCAGGATTCTCTCTGCTTCCAGAGCACCATATGTCTACCTTTGCAGTTATTACTTTTGCATTTTTCACTCCATATTTCACTACTGTCTATAACAGAGATAGATCACACATTCTAAGCCTGAAACTTTAGAGCACATTTTAAGTACTAAAGAGTATTTAATAAGCTAATTACTTTTAATGGTTATTTTATTAATTAATCATGGAGAAAAAATAAAGAATAAAATGAGAAAACTGGGTCTATTCAGCTGATCTGGGTTGCCAGGAGGAAATTTTCTTCCTCCCTGGTTGTCTTTACCTGAATTTGTTCTCCCAAGAGACCAAAAGGCAATTTCAGATTTGCATTTCCTCACCATAACTTTAAGCCTGACTTAATTTTTTCCCTCTAGTCTGGTTATCACTAGTTAAAACTATCAGATTCAATTTCAACTTTTTATTTTTGTCATGCTGCTTTCAAAGTTGTAGTTGGTCTGGTTAATAAATTTAATAGTTGTGATTTTACACTATTATATTATAATGGAAAATAGAGAGATCCCAAAGTATAACTGCAATGCTAAAAGTCTAAAACAAGTAATACACAGAAGACTAGAGATGCCTACATTTTATTGAGGACCAGCCAGTTTTATGTATATACAATTATCATTATATCCTGAGAACTGTATTTCATGAATAGCCTAGCATTCAGTGAACCAGAAAATTCAGTTACTTAAAATTATCCATTGTTTACTGTTATTATAAGAAAAGAATTTTAGTATTTTGAGTACATAAATTTATACACTATTTGAATGCATTTATAGTTTCTATATTTATTTACATTATGTCTTTATGATACCTGTACCCAGCTAATAAAAGTATTATTTTTCTTCTCCTCAATGATGAATTTTATTGTAATTGATTACAGTGTGTCTTAACATTTTTATTAACTATCAAGATCTGAGAAAATTATCTTTAAGGTTACACATTAAATTCCCTGGTAGCACAATTTATTAAATAAAATCAGTGGAAGAAAAATAATTATATAAATTTTGAATGATAGCCAAATTCCTTGACTATATGGATAGACTCTTTAAAATATCTATAATCTGAACATATTAAACTTTTTTAGTATATTTTAGTCAATAAATATGTTATCTTAGAGAAAATTTTTCTTCCAAAATATTTAAAAATTACAATATATGAAAATATTACATGCTTTTAAATTCTGACAGAAAATAACTGTGTGTGTATGTATATATTATATACATATAAATTATTTGACAAGTTAAATAGGACATATTCTCAAGGAGTTCATATGCAGATTATATCCTTTGACATTTAATTTATAATTAATCGTAGGGCCTTTGTAAAAACCAACTCACTCTTACTTAACCACTTAAAAGAAGGTTTGCAGATTTCTGAAATTGCAAAATATAGGAGATTCCACACTTCGAATAATTTTACAAATTCAAAGAAGGTTGAAACCATATGACTAGAAATTTGTGGAAACAGTATAGAATACATCTTTGACCACTATATGACAGCATATAAATTTAGCTTCATTCCTGGGAGATAGGAACATCTGTTCATCTTCTAATTCAATGAGCAGCAAAAGAATGTAAATCTGTTTGCATACAAAATGAAAGATTGATGAGCAAGGTGTTGTTTCTAGGGTTTGTTCTGGTTGTTTGTTTGTATTTTGTTATAACTTTTCTTTCTGACATTCAGTCCAACAGCATTATTTGCATAGATTTCAGAATATATCTTCATAAAAGGTCATAATCATAATGCTTGCTAATTTGCCAGACAATATTCTTAATATTTTACATACGTTAATTTATTTCATAATTGCAAATAACTATTTGACAACAACTATCCTTATCACCATTTTATAAACAAAAAACTGAGTCATAGAGATGTCAAGATATTACCCAAGATCACACAGTTGATATGAGGAGGATTCAGAAGTCAAGTACATGGAATCTGATTCCAGGATCTCTGCCTCAGACAGTGCTCCGTCTCCCAAAGATTATTAAATTTCCAGTAACTTCAACTGAAGTCAATTTAAATACTTAATAGCAACATACCGATAAATGGGTTTCAATATTCCACTTTTATGGTTAAATTCATGTTAAATAGAATTTGAACAGAAAACAATATTTCCAAAAGAAAATTTTCAGTTGGAATATGTATTGAACACTTTAGCAGAATGTAAACACAGGTAGTTTGAATCCTACGTTTTTTCATCATCTAAACTGTGGTTTACAGGGACGTCATCCACAAAAGCCTCTGAATTGCGGCATTTTTACAGTCACCCCAAGTTTTGTCACTTGAATTTCATAAAGCCACAGAGGTGCTCTGCAGCACCCCACTTTGTGTATTTGAAGTGAGCAGGGTTGGTGTGCAGAGATGGTGGCTTAACAGCACAAAGAGAAATGATAAAGCACAAAGATCATGCCTCCCCTTTGCACTTCCCCTGAATTTCATAGCCTTTTTCCCTCTAGAATTCAAAGTAAATGAATAAAACTTTTTAGACAATAAATCGGCATGCCTCAGAGAAATAATTACCCTAATAGAAAATAAAATTCTCCATTAGTTTAAATTTTAAGTGTTATACTGATACTCATAAGAAGCTCAACCTTGCCATATATACTTGACATGAAAATTAATAGACTCAGAAATTATAGTTGGAAAAAGCAGAAAATTTCTTTGTGTAAATACTACTCACAGCAGTGATGATCATGACCATCTCACCAATTTTGCTCTTTGCTATTGCTGAGTCCTAAAATTTTGGCATGATATTAGTTTTGGCAACTATTAAAGCCAAGAAACCGTATGACTACTTAGAGAGCAAAAGATGTTACATGTAGGATAAATGTATAAAAGAGACATTTAAATGCAAGGTTGGAAATGCAGCATCAGACTTCTAGGACCAGATGACTTATTCATAAATTCTAATGGAACGAATACTTTTTATAAACATGATGCCTAACATTTCATTAAATCAGAAAATCTCTTCAGACACATAGACCTTGACTATAGTTAGGTAAACACATTGTCTTTTTTCTTGTCTTCAGTTAATCATAGGAATGAAGGAAATGGAATATATTCTTAGAAAATATCAGATTTTGAGTCAATGGATTAAACTTCAACTTTGAATCAGCAATTGAAATATAATTGCTGGCTCTTTTGCTTAAAAACTAAAAATATAAGTGCCTTGAATATATGTATATGTAACTGGATATCAAAAATTCCCCATCTCTGCTTACATATTAAAAGTTATAATACTTGTTTCATGTGACATTTCATGTAATATTCAGCATCTCAGAAAATATTGTAATTGAAAGAACTTTGTAAACTAGTAAGTGCTATACAGATGCAGGTGATTATTATTACTCATTTGTAGTATTTTATGCCAAAAAGGAACTCATACATATTTACAAGGGCCTCCTTAAACTATAATGGCGCTCTTTTTCTCATGATCTGAAATGGAGTGCATTTATTTTCACTGTTTACCTCTATTCTAATTGTATTAGTTTTTCAGGGCTGCTATAACAAAGTACCACAAATTGAGTGGCTTAAAACAGAAATTTAATGTCTCACAGTTCTGGAGGCTAGAAATCTGAAATCAACAAATCAGTAGAGCCATACTCTCTCTGAAGTGTGCAGGTGAGAATCTTTACTTGCTTCTTCTAGCTTGCCAGCAATTCAAGGTTTACAGGTACATCACTGGGGACTCTGCCTTAGAAGTGACATGGCAATCTTCTTCCTGCGTATCTCCTTCCTAATATAGTGTTTTTTTCTTCTTATAAGTACACCAGTTAGGACCCACTCTAATAATCTCATTTTTATTGGATTATATCTGCAACGACCCTATTTTTAAATAAGGTCACTTTCACTTACAGGGGTGAAGACTTCCATGTACTTTTGCTGGATTCAATTCAATGTTTAATGGTAGTGAATTCGAAACAGGCTTACATATGCATTTAGGGTAGCTCAATGCAGAGATTTAAAAGTTTTGTTGTTGTCGTTTTATTTTTTATTATTATTATTATTTTTTACCAATTTAGTATTTATTTAGTACTTTGTGCATGCATAAAATTATACTTATTCTTTGGTGCATGAAATGTAAAATAGCTACATACAATAATTTTAAATATGTATCAGAGAATTAAAAATAAACATATAATACATTAATGAAAGTTAGGGTAATATTTTTTTTTCTGGTCAAGAAAGTAAGAAAGTAAGCTATTTAGATCAGGAAGAACTTGACCTTGACATTAGATTTGCTATAATTTGACCAGGAAGAACATAGAAATTTTGTGAAAAAGGAAAAAGTGCAGAAAACAAAGTAATCAAAATGTTTCAGGAAAAATTACAGTACTGGCCTGACTCACAGGAAGATATTTTAAAAAAGCATTGGAATACATTTAGGCAGGTTAGAGGCAATGCAATGAAATGAGAAAAAGTTTTAACATGATTCCAGAAGCACTTGTAAAGTCATTATAGATACTCCTACCGGACCAAAGCTTGATGCAAAAAATATTTTTGAGGACACTGGATATAAATGTGGATTAGAAGTTAAAACTCAGGGACAGAAAGTGCAACAAGGAGGCTATTGCATTAATCTAGTTCTACATGATTGTAGTGATAGCCTATGCCTGCAAACCGTGCTGTTTCCTGGAGCACTACAGGGAATTTGCAGAAATTTTAAATTTCAAGAGAAAGACAGGGACAGCTGTAAAAAACACAATAGTCTATGACTCTTAGGATGTTCAGACCCATTTCTTTAATGAACAGAACTGTTAGGTTTCTGGCCTAGAGCTGCTTTTAAAACGTACTGAAACACTAATATAGCTATGAACCAAAACAGTTTAGGAATCTCTAGCATACTAATTAATTTAAAGAATATATATTTACTTCTTGACTTGCAGCACTTATAATTTTATATGCTCTTCAGTATCTTCCTTATCTTCTTCATTCAGATTATTCTTAATTATAAACTTACATATTTTTATGTTGGACTGGGGTAAAACTAGTCAAATCTCTTTTTTTTTTCCTAGTTGTTTTTGAATGTGAAAACTACAAAAAAGACACTTTATCCAGATTCAGTCACCTCCAATTTTTCTTTAATGAATTTTACTTTCCTGTCTTCAGGTGTTTTTGGCACTTTGCTAGGATCATATTCAATATTATTGTTGTTACATTTATAATTTAACTTTTCTCATTAGCTCTCAATTTTCTAGCTTATTATACATATTACATATTTCTATCTTATTAATTTGATTTCTGGGTCAATCCTAACACACATATATGTGTTAATAATTAAAGTACATATGATAAATTGAAATTTATTTATAATCTAGAATTTTATTTTTACAACATGTTTTATGGATTAAGTACATACATAAATTTTAAAAATGCTATTGATTACAAGATAAATGTGACACTGTCTAAATCAGTCTACAAAATAAAAAGGAGACAGCTGTAGATAAACAGTTTCCCCCTCAGAATCCAGGATAGATTTTAAAAAAATAATTTCTATTTGTTATGTTATATAGAAATATGTCTCCATTATTTCCCTTCTTTCCATCAGGATTTTGACTATACAAATGTAGGTCCTTAAAATGATTGCTCCTAACATTTTAAAATAGTTTTCTCTTTGAGCTTCCTGTGTTTCCCAATATTCCTAATGCTTGCCTGTAGATAGCTTCCCCTCCTGCCATCAGAGAAAACAACAATAATAGCAGAATCATCAAGAGCAAGAAAAAGACAAGAAACATCAATAGTTTTATTTTAGTCCTGTTCCAACATACCTACTCGCATTTTCCCCATATTCTACCATATATGGAGCTCAAACTAAAATCGAGTTGAAGTATCTATCTTTCCCAATGTATGCCAACTTCAACTGTTCAGTCCTACTTCCATTCACACTGTTCACTATTTCTGGAATGCTCCTCTTATAGTCATCAATGCTCAGTCAAAGCCCCTTTCACCAGTACCATCCTCATACCTGGACAAGATTAGCACTGCCCTGGACCCACTGACTGTACCAGCTTTGATCCTACGCCAGGGCAACACTTCTCATAGGATAAGGCATCCTTGTAGCTAAGGAGATGTATTCAACAGGGGTCTATACCACACAGCTAGATTATACAGATGCTAACAGGACAATAAGAAGGGTGAAGATTAACTCAAGGTCAATGAATTAGCTAAACAGAAGGTCAATGAACTCTTTAAATAAAAATTCTAATTACACTTCACAAAGGAAAATTAGATAACAAGTATCATTACAATGTCTACATACACACAGCCAATACAACATCTCTGTGCTACAAGAACAAGGATTATCTTCATTGTACAGAAGATATTGGAAACACAAAGTTTTATAAAAGTGATCCCAAGCAGTACATGTCGTGTGTGTCGCAAAGCGGAGATTTTCATCCAGAGTGTGGCTCCTTAGCAAGAACTCCTAAGCAATATGGTCTCTAATAAAACTTGAAAAATAGAAATGGAAAAATCTGTTTATTTACTTATCTGAGCATAAAGTAGCAGGGCAAATGTAAAGAAAAAAAATACAGAGATAAGGGAAGAAGTATAAAATAATACATTTTTTAGAATCTAGAACTGAGATTAAGGTACCTATTTTGGATTCAAAAAATATGGAAGTGTTTTTATCAATAATGTGCTTGCCAACTATATAATTAAGAGTATGATTTGAGAACAAATATGACTTAACCTCCAGGTTTATTTCTTTACTGAAGTGACTCAGCAGTAACTAGAATTGTGCGTTTTTCTGACAACGTTTTCAGCAATCTGATTTCCTTATAGTCATGTATACCAAAGTTGGACCTTTTGAAAATCTCACAGGTAAAGTAAAATTATACAAAAGCAACTGAAATATCACATGCAAGCTGTTTACTTTTGTTATAATAATAATTAATAATAATAATAATTCTCCCATGATTTATTCTGGTTATCTAAGTAATTCATCGGAAAACAATTAAATTTTAATCAAACTTATTTAATTGTCATTTAATCAAGGCTGTATGTTTTCATAATATTAGAAATTTTTTTCTTATAACTTCTGGATGAGAAAGTTATAGAGTTAACTAAATTTTTATTTGAATGATAAAAATTATTATTCCAAAAAAAGGATCTGTTTCTCCTTTAATATTAAGTATTTATAAAACAACGAACATTTTCTGTATTTGCTTCTGTTTCAAAATTGCAGAAGCTCCACTGTCACAGGAGATAAATTGAGGTGTCCTTTTACTAGGCCCTTATGACTTTTAGATTCTCTAAAATCTAGTTCTGAGTTTGAACATATAAAATTACTTTGGCAGATAGTTTCCCCACTCTTGTTTCTAAAAATATAGGTCAAGTATTTAATCATCAAACAACCACAGGTATTTTAGAAGGCTCATATTTTTCATGATAATAGAAACCCCTAGGGTTATTTTCTAGTAGAGATGGTTATATTATTTCTAGTTCAAATAATTGTGAAATGTTATTCTATTTAGATTATTTGAATTCTTGTTGGAGAGAGGACCTTTTTGTCTGACCATCTATATTGTTTTGGTATTTTAAACCAAATCCATAACATGAATGTAATGTTAATGGTTATATGAGCATGCACCACTAAGCTTGTAATTTGGCTAGGCAGAATTCTGAATTCTTTTTACTTTTCATTTCAAGCTTTTATTATTACAAAATCAATTTGTACTGGATAAGCTATCATTAATATTGATTTGCTATTTTTCTGCTAAATATATTTTATATACATGCCTTTAAGTTAAAATTTTATTGAGAATGAAATACATTATTTTTAATTAAAGAACAATGTTTCTCTTTTTACTAAGTTGATAAATGCTTCAAATTATGATACAAAAGCCTGCCAAACATTTTCCATAATATTTTTTTCTAATTTGCAAGAATTTGTTTTGAAATGATTATATAGCATTTACTGAGAAAATGGCAATGTTTTTGTATATTCTATTGTCACATTCACTCTAATATATAAACACAAATTCATATATATTTTCTCCCTCTCTGATTTCATTTCATCTCACACTCCTCCTTGCTGCCCGCTCTCAGCCCCATAGTGTTCTTCGAGCTACTTCTTAAACATGCAAAGTAAAGCCTAATGTATTTAGAATAAACCTCTTTACACTCATAAGAAATGCCCTCTATTTGGATAGTTCCTTCCTTCCTTCCTACAGGTCTTTGTTCAAATGTCATCTCATGACTAAAACCTTCCCTGAAAATACTATTAAAATATGTGCTCATGAAGTCACTTATGTTATTTTTCATTCACAACCTTTGTCACCACCTCTGACTTACTGTTTTCTACAACTAGAAGACCGTCTCCATTGAAAGAGAACAATATTGAGTTTGGTCTGTTCACTGCTGTATCTTCACTCCTAGGAAAAAAATGTTTGGAATACAGTATATTCTTTTTAAAACAACAACAACAACAACAACAACAGCAGCAACAACAACAACAACAACAACTTTTATTCCTTAGAAATGCTTATAACCATTCCACAGTCTAACCACACCTTTTATTTCATCAGATTTAAGCCTATCAACAGCCATAAGATTCTGTTATCTAACCATCACCTACTTTAAAATCTTCCTCATAGAAACCAACAAATAAGTAATCCAAGCAACACAGCAAACAACAAAAAGAATCTTCCTTTTAGACAGAAACAAATGAACAAAAGCAATGAAACAACAGCAACAACAAAAATTAGAAAAAGAGGAAACCACTGTAAGAATAAACTCAAGAATGAGAATAATTTGTATAACAAGAAGGAAATTGCATAAAGACAAAGAAAAGAAAAATACTCTATTAAAGGATAAATCACCTCAAATACTGCCTTATATATCAATAAAAGTATCATTAAAATTCAACAGGAGTTATTTAATATTATTGTTTGAGTTTCCTAGGGTTTCCATTAGTTATCAAAACTGAGTAACTTAAAACAAAACAAAACAAAACAAAAAAAACAGAAATTAATTCTCTCACAGTTCAGGTAAGAGATTTGTTTTTGGCTTCTTCTAGCTTCTGGCATTCCTTGGCTTGTGGCAGTGTAACTCCAACCTCTGCTTCCCTGTCATATCTCCTTCTTTAGGTTTGTGTGTGTCTTTTCTGTATCTCTCATAAAAATACTCTAATTGGATTTAGGGCCCATCCTAATCCAGACTGGTGTTATCTCCACCCTTAATTATATCTACAAAGAGCTAGTTTCCAAATAAGGTCATATTCAGGAATACAGTAAACTCAAATATTTGCTGGCTAAATGGATGAGTGGGTAAACAATCTGCTTTCTATCAGGAAGCTAGTAGATAAAAGAGACAAAATCTAGATAATATTTCAGCTATAGCCTGTTAATATCACGACCACAACCACCACCATCACCATCCCCCAACACACTCGTAGATAGAACGTTGAAGCTGAGTGCTTGCTCCTCTCATGGAGAATTGTGAAGGCAGTAGAAGTCCATTTGAGTTGCCTGTGATGTCAAGTGTCAGAGAAGCATTGCCTATAGGACAGCATGCATTCATTGTAGAAAAAAATGAGTGAAGAGCCTATGGGCAAAGTAGATGCCTAAAAGAGATGG
>NW_011888808.1:2355699-2358246 GCF_000151845.1 Pteropus vampyrus
ACCTATTCCAGTCTGACTAAATATCTTCACCATCTAGCTGATATTGCTTTTCTAAGATCATCAAATACTTTATGTTAAATCCAGTGTGTATCAAAACATGTCTTTCTGGACTTTTTATAATATTTGACAGCACTGACCATATCTTCCTACTGGAAATAATCAGTTCTTGGCTTCAATGTCAAAAGTTGTGCTTTGTTTGGTTTTCCTCCTATCTTTTGGTCATTTCTGATTAATCTTTTGAAAACTGTCTTTTTGCTAACCCTATCTCCAGCTCTCTCAATGTCACAACAGTGTCCTCTCCAATACTTCTTTTGGCTAGAAAATTTTGTCTTCAAAATGAAAGAGATCTATTATGTGGCTAGCATCAAGTTAAACAGCTTTGGCTGCTTTCAAAACCTTCCTCCTGACAGTAGCAGAATGTATAACTGTCTTTCTCATCAGCTGATATAGTCACGGTTTCTGATAAAGGGCATGTACTTAATGGAGCTCAAGTTAAGTCAATTTATACTTCTGTAGGGTTCCAAGAATAGACTGATAAATTACCTAATTAATAGTCAATAAATATTCTTTTGTGTCTAAATGTGAAATTCTTTATTATTTCATTTTATTTTCTGATTGAGGATGTCAATGAGAATATGGGGGAGGGGGACCTGGAGCTTATTAAGTCTGTCAAAAATGCTGAAGCTTTAATTTGACATACAAGTATATAAAATCAGATTGCTGATTGAAAAGTTAGCCTGAAATTTAGAATCACATGTTGTATGCTGAAATCGGAAAAAAAATGTTTCTTATTATTGGATGGTGGACTTCACATAAACCTCACCTAGGGAACTTAATATTCTGTTTTATTGAATATTCTCAATGACCACAAAGCCCCATAACCGTATAGATATGCACTGATTATGACTAGCACAATGAGGAAATCTGCTTCTAAAGCTTTTATATCTAAGACCAGGATTTATTTTAGCTAGAAGACAAGGCCAAGAACTCAACAATGTTTTCTCCATTATTGATAATTTTTAGTAAAAAAACAAAAAACAAAAAACAAAAAACAAAAAAACAACTTTAATTTGGTCACTTAATAGATTTTCTTGGAATTACTTTTTATCATTAAAATAGTTTTTTTTCCTAGTTCAGTTACTATATCTTATTCCCTATCGGTAATATACAAAACTGTTAGTAAATCTGATGGGATCATCATATTTAGCCACGATTGCAATGTAGTACTTTCATTTTTAATTCAGTAAAAATTTTTGATTTTTTTTTCTCTTTAACTGTCTTTTTTATAGACAATTTTTTTCTTCTTTATTTATTTATTTTTTTGTATGTGGTTCTATTTCTGGGCAAGGAGCCCAGATTGATATAATTTTTGTTTGTTCCTTGTATAGTGTCCTAGATTCTGCTTTGAGAGAAGCACTGTAAATTAATAATATGATTACTGTGTTACTTCCATTATTTACTTTCTTAGAATCCAATACATTAAGCTATATTATTCATAGTACTTAGCTGTGAATAAGGATAGGGTCTGGTTAGAATTTCCAGACATTTCAGTAATAAGGATCTATTTTTTTCTTTATTAGCCATAACTCATTATGTCTTTTAGGATTGTGAAATAGAACTGGTGAGTTTTTCTAAAGTTCTTTATGATCCTGGTCATACGAAGTTCCATTAAATATAATAATTTCCATTCACGGCTCTGCTAATAATTGTGTGTGCATAAAAGAAAGCCTTTTGTGGATCAGTGTGGGCAACTGAGAGGTCCACTACACTAGAAATCGAGGCATCTGAAATACAGTTCTGCATCATCCTCTAAAGTACTAAAGGACTTAGAGAAATGGAATTGATGGCTCTGGGCCTATAAAATACTGGTAACACTTTAAACTACACTCTCAAAATCAAGTGTTCCCTGGTTTTGGCACTCAACCTAAAAATGGTTTGATGTCTCTATTTCAGGGACTAGAGAAACTGGTCTTCCTAATATAGGGATTACTTACTGTCTAAATCTTGTATTTGGCCATAAACAAACAAAGAAACTACTTTTCCTTTGATACCTGATGACCATCTTGTTAAATCTAGTAATCCACTTAGCTATAACTAGATCTTTGTTGGCATACTCATATGTCATACATATACCTTCATTTCATATATGTATAGACTATTATTATTATTATAGTGAGATCATGTGTTAACTGTGTCCTCTTGATCATTCATATTTATTCAATTTAATAACATGAGTATGATTATTCCAAACCTATTCTGGGATTCGGTGCCTTATTTTCTATTACACCAGAACCTAGCACAGCAAAGGTTTCCTTAATTCATCTCATTTCTCTGAACAGATAGAGGAGAAAAATAGGCAGCCTTAGCAGCCTAAAGCTTTATCCAAAAAATGTCCCCAATTGTATAAATGTGATAAAAATGTACACAGAGAAGGAAAAAGGATGTGGAGAAATTATGGGTGTTAAAACACTGTCACTCATGTGAAATGTCTGCAATGCACTTAACAAGAGATCCATAACAAGGGACTTAGATTTGCACTCAGGATAT
>NW_011888808.1:2358296-2359881 GCF_000151845.1 Pteropus vampyrus
TAGGGAAAAAGCTTTGACAAAATCCAACATTAATTATTAATGACATGGAAATTAGAAATAGAAGGGAACTGCATCAAACTGACAAAGTGCATCTACAAAACACCAACAATCAACATCATACTTAACGCTGCAAGGCAAAATATTTTCCTTTCACCTTATAATAAGGAAAAACACAAGGTTATCTATTCTCGTCAATTCTTTCCACGTTGTACAAGAGGTTCTTGCCAGTGAAATAAAGGAAGAAAAAAAATAAGAGAGAAGTAAATTGGAAAAGAAGTATACAGTTATTTCTTCACAGATGAAATGATCACCTCTGTAGAAGATTTGATTGAAACTGATAATGTTAACTATCTTGTTTGTGCTGATGATTTAACTGTATATAATGATTTCAAATCATATTAAAGTTTACACTTTAAATAGGTGTGTTTTATATGTTAATTATATCTCAACAATGGAGTTTAAATTATTCACAGTTAAATGAGAATATGAAGATACTCTATAATTCGTCAAAACATATCTTCTATGACTTTCTATTATCCTTGTTTATGTTATTGTTTACTTAAGAGACTTCTAGATCTGGGTCTAATGAAATTGATATCTGGCTACGATGATGGTCACATGTTACTAGATAAAAATGTGTTGAAGAAAAAAAATACAGAATTTGGACTTCCTGAAAGAAGAATTTATGAATTGAATTAGCTTAAATTGAATTAGCAAAACATGTATTCTAGAAGAGCAGACGTGATTTCAGTATTTCAAACATGAATTTGAATACAAAAAATTTTTAAAAGACAATAATATGATTGCTAATGTTAAAGAAAGAGCAAAACAATAGTATGCATTCAACTGTGGATTTAATTCGATTTTTAATTCACACTATGTGTGAGAATCAATTGAAGCAAAAATATGTGAAAATTCTTTATAGGCTAAAATCAGTGTGCATAGAAGAAATTATTTTCTGTATTACTTTGAAGAATGTTTCACACATAGGTGTTTAAAAATAATCCTTGATTCGACTTGATAAATTACAAACTCTATATACGAATCTGCAAAAAAATACATATAGCTTCCTTTTATATTTTTAATTGATTGCTTGAAAATTTGCCAAGTATAGCAATTTTGAATTTATTTTACCAGTTCGGATGCAATTTAAAATATAAGCTCTAAAGCAAAATACTAATAGTCCCTAATTATAACTTTTTCTACTTGGATTCATTTTAACATCTACACAGCTCCATAAAGTTCATTGTCTTCCATTCCTAGAGGCTCTACTCACTGAGGGCTGAGCATGTGTAATCTTTTAAAGGCTCAGTAAGCTAATGTTTTGCTTCAAATTTTGACTTTGTGCTGCTTGTTTGGAAAGGAAAAAAAAAAGCTATTGCATACTACCCTTAAAAATAGAAAAGTATTCTGGAAAAGTCAAATAATATAGATTGATTTCCAAATGTTTTATTTATACTTATTTTAAAATCTGAAAAAATTGTATTATTATATTTGCATTCTACCTTTGGGTAATAGATAATGACAAAAATATTAAAAAGAGATATCCTTATTGAGATATTTATATGTGTTAGGTATTGTATTA
>NW_011888808.1:2359931-2362035 GCF_000151845.1 Pteropus vampyrus
TATTACTATATAATAAAAATTTAAATTATACTAATAGCAATAGCTGCTTAAGCCACGTCAATTGATTTCAGTTTTTGAAAACAAGGATACAAGAATGTAAAGAGTAAAGTAATAGTTAGCTTAATAAAAATAAACAATTTAACTTCTCTAAGAGCTTATTTTGTCAAATATGAACAGAAGAAATTTGCTGTCATTAAGACTAAATAGAAAAACAAAAAAGCAACTCTAAAGTGATTTTATTAAAATACTTGAAAAAGTCAACTCTCATTATTTATTTATTTATTTATTTATTTTTGTAATAAAGGTCTATTGGTACCCTTTGCTTGCTGACTGAGCCTAAGAGAAGAAAACAATTTGAGGACTGAATGTGATAATTTCTCTTACTGTCACAAATGATCTATATGTTTCATTACTTTATTAACTTAAATCCTCAGGCAATGAATTTTTGAAGAGAGTATAAGTTAAACCTTCGTGTTTGAAATAAACATAACTATGTTACAGATGTAACTATGATACATGAAAAAAAAAGAAACATAATCAGGGTCTAATTAACTTTAAGTTACAGTTTTGTTAAAATGCCCTTAAAGTTATTTTTGTTACCTTAAAATGTGTGTCCAATATTATTTTAAAATTGTCTATTCTTTAGCATTTTCAACAGTTTTGTATCCTTTGCTGTTTTCACTGTCAACTCCATTCTTTTCCCTTCGTAATATCACCTCGTGATTTGCTTTTGACCAGTTTATAAGAGCTACATGAGACAAAAATATGTAACACTGATATATTTTATAGGGCTATAAAAATTAACACTTTAAGAAGAAAATATAGCAAAAATAAGACCTTATTTTAACATGTTTTATTTATGTGATAGTTGAAAAATGGTCTTCAGCTAATATGCTACATTACATAAAGGATTCACTCAGAAAAATAAAGACATGGAATGAGGACTATGACACTATTATATCTGTCATTTTGACTTTGATAAAGAGTACTGTGTTTTAATTTAGGAAGTCATCTTTTACAGATAATTGGTAACCAACCAGAAACTTCAGTAGAAATAAACATATAAATTATAGATAACACAAATAAAACAAATTGAAATCAAATTAATCAATTGAAGTTCATCAATATCTGGACCCTCACTAAGACATAAAACATTTACCTCAAATCATCCCTGCTAGTGACTATGAACTGAATTACATCCCTTCGAAATTCATACGTAGGAACCCCACCACACAAAGTGATAGGATCTGGGGATGAGGTCTTTAGGAGATACTTAGGTTTAGATGAGGTAAAGACAGTGGGATCCTCTTAATGGAATTAGTGCCCTTATAAGAAAATAACAAGGCGTGTGCTCTTTCTTCTCACCATGTGAAGACATATCAAGGAGGTGGCCATACACATCAAGGAGGTGGCCATACACAGCAAGGAGGCAGCCATCTAAAAGCCAGGAAGAGAGCCTTCACCAGGAACTAACTGTGCTAGCATCTTGGCCTTGGACTGCTAGCCTTTAGAACTGAGAGAAAATCATTTCTATTGTTTAAGCTACCCAGTCTGTGATAGTTTGTTCTGATAGGCCAAGATAAGACACCAGTCCTTCATATAATTATCACCTATATTTTAGTTCTGTCTAGTTTCCTCAATTGTGTGCATGTATGAATAATACATATATTGTTTTATATATACACATATATATATACACATATATATATGCATACACTTATGAATAGTAATATACACTTACTATATATTATTAAAACATATTTATACATATGATATTTTTATAACCTATGCCCACTCAGAGGTTTATTAGATTTATCCTCTTGAATGTTGCACTGCTGGTGAGAAACTTACCATTCATTGTATATAATGCCTTTATTTTCTGATTGTTTTAATAAATTGTTTTTTGTTTATTTTTGTCATCTTATTTTACAAAATATATATAGGAATATATAGGAATGGGTTTTTTTTAAATTCTAGTCCAGCTCGATATTCTTCTACAATTTTAGTATTTAAAAAAAAAATGTACTATTATAAAATTTTTAGTCATAGATAGATTGTAAAATTACTTCTCACTCATCCCTGAATCATTATCACCACAGTGTAA
>NW_011888808.1:2362085-2364092 GCF_000151845.1 Pteropus vampyrus
GAAAGGTTCAGCTTTACTTGAGGATATACATAGGTAACGATAACAAATAAAACAAATTGAAATCAAATTAATCAACCTGACTTTAAAATTCTGAAGTTTATCAATATCTCTATCCTCACTAAAACATAGAACATTTACCTCAAATCATCCTTATTAGTGGCTATGAACTGAATTGCACTGCATTCTCTCAAAATTCATACGTAGAAGCCCCTACCCTACAAAGTGATGGCTTTTGGAGATACTTAAGTTTAGATTAAATAAAGAGGATGAAACTCTCACAATGGAATTAGAACCCTTATAAGAAGATACATCAAAGAGTGTGCTCTCTCTTTTCTTGCCAAGGAGGGGGCCACAGACAAAGAGGCGGCCATCTAAAAGCTGGGAAGAGAGCCTTAGAAGCTAACGATGCTAGCATCTTGACCTTGGACTTCTAGCTTTTAGAAATGTGCGAAAATAAATTTTTGTTGTTTAAGCTACCCAGTCTATGGCAGTTTGTTTTGACAGGCCATGCTAAGACACTAGTTCTTCACATTATTATTACCTAATACTTTAGTTCTGTCCAGTTTCTTCACGTGTGTGTGTGTGTGTGTGTGTGTGTGTGCGCGCGCGCGCACGTGCGCACACATGCACACTCACAGGCACACGTTCATGTGTCTATAATACATATATTGTATTAGTATATGTATACTTACAAATAACAATATACATTTACTATATATTAGTGAAGTACATTTATATGTATAATAATTTTTATAATTCAAGAAGTTGGGGTAATGAAAGATACAGCTTTACTCAAGCATATATATAGGATACATTCCATATGTTAGAACTTTGTCTTAGTGCAATCCCTAACTGTAAAGATATCTAATAAGTCTTGTCCCTGTTTAGGCCAGTTCTTAGCATTAAAACTACACTGAGGGGTATAGGTGCAAAATCACATTTAATCTATAATCCAGATTTAACAATTATGAACATTTTGTCATATGTGCTTTGTCCACATATTTTGATGAGTTATTTTATAGCCAATCCCACATATAAAGAAATTTACTTCTAAATAGTTTAGCATAAACCTCTAAAAAGTAAAGATACTTTCTTACATAATGACAAGTATGCTACCATTATTTTAATTAATAAATTATTACTCCTTTTTATCATCTAATATTTCTGTCAAACAGAAATATGTTTGTCTTCAAATATACTTTAACATTTCATTGTTCCAGATAGAATCCTACTTGAGTCCTCAAATTGAACTTGATCGAAATAGCCTATTAAACTTTTAAGAAAGTATAATTTAATATTAAATAAATGAATAAAGCAGAACTTTCAAATGAAATGAATGTATCATTACAATAAGCTTAGTAATTATGTTTATCACTGTAACCTGGACCACAGAAGCTTTATAATAAAAAGAACCCGATTCAAGGATTGGCACTTACAAACCTCCATTCCACCCCACTGACAATTATTGAATAACGAGCCTGATGCCAGAAAAGGAGCATTAATTACTCAAGAACGCACTACTAATGAGGGTTAAAAAGAAGAGCTTCCAGTCTTGCTTGGACTTTTGGACTCTCAGTTGAAGATTTACAGCATTATTCATTTGAAAACGTATGACCAGTGATTGAAATATTGAACATTATGCAGTATTTAGGTATTCTGCTCAGAATATAAGTACCTTCTTTTTCAAATTTGATAATTTCTACATATTATTGACAAAAGCAAATAAATATAATTCACTATAAATTACTGTCTACAAAATATCTAGTTACAATTTCTGTTGAGGGAGGCTGAACCTTATATTTGAAATTTTATTTTGCATGAACTAATTTAATATCATAGAGGAGTTTTCCAAATAAAATTGTTAGTCAAAGCAATGACATATAGAAATACAGTAACTATTTTTCTGTTGAAAAATGTATCTCTGATATTGTAATGAATCCTTTTGGGAGACTACCAGATTTGTCATCTCTACTCAATGTACCTGGCCCTATATACTCATATTAGATC
>NW_011888808.1:2364142-2366005 GCF_000151845.1 Pteropus vampyrus
CATCCACCATGAGAGCAAGCTTGTCATTCCATAAGGGGATAAGAGGAAATGTAGAGTAGAAATGTGTTTTAGTTGAAGCAATTCTACACAAGCTAGCTTCCACCAACCCACCAGCTGACCACAGATGCATGAATGAACCTAGCTCAGTGAAAGTGATCTAATTTAGGAAAGCAGGACCATCTAAGCACCCACAAACACCTGTGCTAAATCCTTATGCATTTTCTCTGAATATTTCTTTTGTCACATTCTAATGTCTCCTTTGGCACTTGTATTCGTTATAATCTACACCTTTTCATCTAATTCTCCATTTATCTCAACCAGTTTTTCACACTGTCCACCATTTTATATCTAAATAATGCATTCTGAGTAATTTCCTGTACTTGTATTTCTGATCATGTTTCCATGTTAGCTACTTTTAATAAACATCTCTCTTTAAATAATTCTTATAATTTTTCTTTTAAACTCAAAATTATCAAAAGAAAAAAGCAAAGAAATAAAAGGGGGGAAATAATGAACCCCAGATGGGCAAAATCTAAACGATAGGATAAAAACCAAGGAAATTGGGATATAAAAAAGTGATTGAATTATCAAATGCTTGAGTGAAATTATGTTTTCTAAATGTGACTCTCTATTTACATATAAACTTTATATAAAATGTATATTGTTTTAAATTAACCACCAAAATAGAAACTTACTCTTCCAACATCTACACTTTATAGTATTCATTGGATTTTTGACATCATTTTTTTATACCTCTAATAAATTAAAAATCACTTTGAAATTTCTAAAAAGATTAACTTTTGAAAGTTTATTTTCCAGGATTTTAAATTTAAAAAAAAAATGAAAAAAATAGGGACTGGATATTCCTTTAAAAAAAAAAAATAACCAAAATAGACAAAAAATAAAATATATGTAACAATAGTTTTCAAAATTGTAGACATCACCATTGAACAATAGCAATTTCTAACATAATGGAAATAAACAAGATGAACACAGAAATGGTCCTGGGAGAATTCCTAAGCAGCAGTCCAAGGAGAGGGGATGCAGGAGAAGCCCGGCGGACTTTCTGAATTAAGAAGATGAAACAGAAAATTCTGGGAAAAACAAAATGGCTAGGGATTGAGGACCAGAGTTCTGGCAGAGAGGATTACGAAATATAATTGTCCAGAAATCTGCATCAGAAAATCCTGGAAAATTAGTTGATTATTAATAAACACATGCATATAACGAAACTATAACGAAACTATCAGCAGGCAAAGAGAGAAGTAGCAGTTAGGACTAGAAGTAATGGTAAGTGACTTTCCCACAGGGCCAAGCGCAGTATTTCTTCCAAACACCTACAGTGGAACTCATGATTCAAGGGCCTTGAGCCAAAAGCTTAGAAGGATGTTGCCTCAGTAATAAAAAATAATAGTTTTAGACTAAATTCTGTAAAGGATCCACATAACAAATCTTGAAAACACGACAAAAAGTAAAATAGTTTCCATGAACTTCACTGCATCACAGGAAAACTTAAGAGTATTTGTAGGAATACAAAAATATCAAACACCCAACAAGGTAAAATTCCCAACATCTGGAATTCAAAGATTACTAGGAATGAAAGAAAGTGAGATAATCTGATCCACAAAATATGATGCATGAGTTTTAAAAATATCAGAATTAGCAGAAAATACATTAAAACAAATAATAGAGTATAATAAAGTTTCACATGTTCAAAAATAAACAAAGGAATATATAAAAAGAACATATTGCATGTCTAGAAATAAGAACTTCAACATACAAGATAAAAATTTATTAGGTGAGATTATGAGTGAAGTAGATATTATAGAAGAAAAATTTGTTAAGTTTAGGATATAGTGATAA
>NW_011888808.1:2370465-2372410 GCF_000151845.1 Pteropus vampyrus
GTAATTATGTTTATCACTGTAACCTGGACCACGGAAGCTTTATAATAAAAAGAACCCGATTCAAGGATTGGCACTTACAAACCTCCATTCCACCCCACTGACAATTATTGAATAACGAGCCTGATGCCAGAAAAGGAGCATTAATTACTCAAGAACGCACTACTAATGAGGGTTAAAAAGAAGAGCTTCCAGTCTTGCTTGGACCTTTGGACTCTCAGTTGAAGATTTACAGCATTATTCATTTGAAAACGTATGACCAGTGATTGAAATATTGAACATTATGCAGTATTTAGGTATTCTGCTCAGAATATAAGTACCTTCTTTTTCAAATTTGATAATTTCTACATATTATTGACAAAAGCAAATAAATATAATTCACTATAAATTACTGTCTACAAAATATCTAGTTACAATTTCTGTTGAGGGAGGCTGAACCTTATATTTGAACTTTTATTTTGCATGAACTAATTTAATATCATAGAGGAGTTTTCCAAATAAAATTGTTAGTCAAAGCAATGACATATAGAAATACAGTAACTATTTTTCTGTTGAAAAATGTATCTCTGATATTGTAATGAATCCTTTTGGGAGACTACCAGATTTGTCATCTCTACTCAATGTACCTGGCCCTATATACTCATATTAGATCAACTTCATCATTTCAACAGTGGAAAAGAACAACTAAAAGACATTAAAATAAATTGCCTATTTCTGCAATGATCAAAATATTTTATTTTTTTATAGTTTTAAAAAGATTTAAAAATTAATTTAAGCAGAAGAACTGGATAGAATTTCATGTTTTGTACTGGGTAGAAGTAAAAATGATAGTTTGCTTATGATAAACAGATACAAATGTTTTATGTTTCTTGATACTTTATGGTTTTCAAAACTTTTAAAATAAAAAAAAATAATTGAATTCAGTTGAATTGTCATGATTTACACAATGTATTATGTTAATATCAAATAAATTTTGTCACCTGTAAGATCACATTCGCTACACCTAACTTTAAAAATCATATACCAGTGGGATAAATGACAAAGCTAGTTAATCTGCCAAATCAAGGCCTAAATGAGAGAGACAGACCTCAACTTTCCTTTCATTTCTTTAGTTTAGTCAGCCTGTAAGCAACAAATTTAATGTTTGCATCTAACTACATAAAATTATAGTTTGACAGGAAACCTCAAAACTTAAAGATCTTATGTTTTGTCTTGGTATCTCACCAGGTGATTTACCGGTGCTCAGAAGTGACATTAAATCAGAAATAAGTGGCCATTTATTAGTAGATATGTCTTCAGCTCTGTACAATGGCTTCTGTTGTACTTTCAGAGCAGGCTTAATAAATAAAACCAGCACTCATGATAAAATTGGTCCTAAACTTTATTTTACCTTTTTAGAAAACAATCTGGATACACCACTTTTGCAATAACTCTGAAATAGATGGCATTATGTTGTAGTATATTCTAGTTTAAAATAAGTACAGCTATATCAAAAGAGGTCCTAAGACATTTTTATGTCCCTATAAATATGCCTATATTTGAATCCCAAAACAGATGTAATAAAAACCAATATATTTTTCTGAGATAAAATAGAAATCATAGCAATGAGGAAGCACAGTGAAAAGAACAGGCAACAAACAGGCCAGTTTGATATAAGAGAAAGTTTTAAAATTATAGCCAGGAAACCTAAATGTGAATGCCCACATGATCTAGATTGACTTGTTCAATAAGTTCTTCTCAGAAGAAATGGGAATATTAATATCTACCCTAGTAGATCATTGTGATTACTCGGAGAGATAACTAACCAGCACAACATGTAATGTTATAATTTCTCAAAAACTTATGATGTTGAATTTATGATTTAAGATAGGTCATGGGCTCCTATTTAAACATTCCACATCACACACATAAAAAACAGATACACATATAAAGCTCAATAAAAACCTTC
>NW_011888808.1:2372460-2374660 GCF_000151845.1 Pteropus vampyrus
AGTTTCACATGTTCAAAAATAAACAAAGGAATATATAAAAAGAACATATTGCATGTCTAGAAATAAGAACTTCAACATACAAGATAAAAATTTATTAGGTGAGATTATGAGTGAAGTAGATATTATAGAAGAAAAATTTGTTAAGTTTAGGATATAGTGATAATAACTACCCTAATTGAAACACAGAAAGAAAACAAAAATTTTATAGAGCATCTGTAAAAGAAATTTAAGCAGCTGATTGTACATATAATTTGGGTTCCCAAAAAATAAGTGAGGGAGCAGAGAAAATCATATTTGAAGAAAAAAAGGAAGAATTGTTTCAAATTTCATAAACATTATTAAATTACAGATAAAGAATATCGACATACACCATGAAGAAGGAAAGAGAAGAGAAGTTTCCAGTCTGCATGCATGGCAGGGAGGGCAATACAGGATAATCCTGGCAGACCTAGATTATCAAATTGCTGAAAACATATGATAAAGAGAACATATTAAAGCAATTAAATAAATCAGACAAGTTAGGAAGAGAGGAATAAAGATATGAAGAACAACAGATTTCTTTTCAGAAACTTTCCTAATTATAAGACAGAAGAACAACTTCTTTAAAGTACTGAAAGTAAAAAAAAAAAGTCAACTGGAAATTCTACACCCAGAAAAATTATTGTTTATAGTTTAAAGCCAAAGCAAGACTTTCTTTATATACACAATTATACTGAGAAGGGGAAAAAGAGAAAAGTCACAAGTTATCAATAGCATGAATGAGAGAAGTGACATCACTAAAGTTTTTAAAAGGATAATAAAGATATGTTAAAACACTTTTATGCCAATGAATTTGACAACTTGGAGTAAATGCACAAATTCTATGAAAGATACAAACTACCAAAGCTCATTCAAGAGGAAATTGAGAAACTTAATAACCCAGTATTTTTTAAAAATTGAATCTGTATTTAAAAAGTACGAAAAGGAAATCTAGAGCCAGATAGTTTCACTAATATATTCTCTCAAACCTTTGAAGAGGAAATCAAACAAATTCTACACCAACACTTCCACAAAATTGAAAAGGAGGGACTACTTTCCATTTCATTCTGAGAGCCTAACATTATCTCGGGGAAAAAAAAAAAAGAAAGAAAGAAAACAGATACAGACATTATAACATAGATACCAAAACCCAAACAACATGTTGGCAGTCAAATCCTGCAAATTATACCAAAAAACAAACAAACAAAAAAAAACATTGAAAATAAAAAGGGGGTACTATGTTGTAATCAAGGAATTTATTTCAGAAATTTAAGTTTAGTTTACCTTGAAAAATCAATCAAACATACGTTGCATATAACAAACTCTATATCTTAATATAATAGTAGGGAAAAAGCTTTGACAAAATCCAACATTAATTATTAATGACATGGAAATTAGAAATAGAAGGGAACTGCATCAAACTGACAAAGTGCATCTACAAAACACCAACAATCAACATCATACTTAACGCTGCAAGGCAAAATATTTTCCTTTCACCTTATAATAAGGAAAAACACAAGGTTATCTATTCTCGTCAATTCTTTCCACGTTGTACAAGAGGTTCTTGCCAGTGAAATAAAGGAAGAAAAAAAATAAGAGAGAAGTAAATTGGAAAAGAAGTATACAGTTATTTCTTCACAGATGAAATGATCACCTCTGTAGAAGATTTGATTGAAACTGATAATGTTAACTATCTTGTTTGTGCTGATGATTTAACTGTATATAATGATTTCAAATCATATTAAAGTTTACACTTTAAATAGGTGTGTTTTATATGTTAATTATATCTCAACAATGGAGTTTAAATTATTCACAGTTAAATGAGAATATGAAGATACTCTATAATTCGTCAAAACATATCTTCTATGACTTTCTATTATCCTTGTTTATGTTATTGTTTACTTAAGAGACTTCTAGATCTGGGTCTTATGACATTGATATCTGGCTACGATGATGGTCACATGTTACTAGATAAAAATGTGTTGAAGAAAAAAAATACAGAATTTGGACTTCCTGAAAGAAGAATTTATGAATTGAATTAGCTTAAATTGAATTAGCAAAACATGTATACTAGAAGAGCAGACGTGATTTCAGTATTTCAAACATGAATTTGAATACAAAAAATTTTTAAAAGACAATAATATGATTGCTAATGTTAAAGAAAGAGCAAAACAATAGTATG
>NW_011888808.1:2374710-2378747 GCF_000151845.1 Pteropus vampyrus
TTTATGATTTAAGATAGGTCATGGGCTCCTATTTAAACATTCCACATCACACACATAAAAAACAGATACACATATAAAGCTCAATAAAAACCTTCACAGGCCTATTGTAGAAGAGAATTTCTCAGTACTTAAGTCATTCCTTGATAGTTGCGTTCAAGGAGCTCTGAATCTTAACCGCAATACAGAATTAAATTTCAGAAGGCAGCAACAGATAGCTAATATATCAATAGCTAATGTTATCATTGTTTTGGGTTCACAGATGGCAAGAACTTAAGAAAAAAGGACACAGTGAGATTGAGATTCTGTGATGTGTTGGGATGTGTGGTTCGGCGGTGAGATGGAGAATATAAAATTCTGGGAAAGGTTGAACAACAGTATGTGGAATTACAAAAAATATTCATAGATTTGTAAAACTGGTGTAAAATACAAAAGATGGTATATTTAAACCACAAATGCTTACTACGGTTTGAACTTGAGTTTAGTCTATAAAATATATAATTAAATACATAGCAATTAAGTCAGAAGATGTGTACAGAGGCCCTCATGTTTTTGTAAAACTGTCCTAAAACCCCCTCAAATTTCAAAAAGGTGACATTCATTTTTTGTGTATATCAATTATTGCATACTATAATTAGGAAATCACTTACACAAGTAATTGTGTTTTCCAAATGGTTCGTATTTCAGTATGATTTCTCTATCCCTTTGTTATTATTTTTATTTACATAAAACTCTATAGACACAGATCTATTGAAAATTTCATGAAAGATATGCAAATTCTAGGCTTAAAAACACATAAAGAAACAAAAATTTGCACATATTTTGAAGGGATTGGAAATAGAAGTTCTAGTATGATACTTGAAAAGAAAGCAGGAAGTAAAAGTATGAAGAACATAATCATGAATCCATAATTAGAAAAAAAAATAATTCTAAATACCAGAGTGCTTCAACCATGCTACACATCTGCATAAATAAAATTATATACACAGCACATTCCTGATGGTTAATTATAACAGAGTGTTTGTACCAGAAACACTCATAATCAATCCCGGTTTAGCTTTTTATCAATAAAATGAAGGAAATACAATTGGATTATTCTAAATATTAAATGAAATTGTTTTTCTCAATCACTTCACATCTGGCTTAGAATATCTAATAATTTATTTGCAAAAAAGTGAAAATATCCAGCATTGTGATTTTTTTTCTTTAATTATAGACATCCCATATGGTAGGTTAACCATTGACTGGACACCTGAAAGCTCAGCTCTTTGTCTTGAGCTCAGGTAGGTCAGCCCTTGACATCCTTCTGATATTCTCCTCATCCTCTCATTCAGTGGAGCAATGTCAGCCACAGCTCATTCCTTCACAGTCAATGCCTTCCCAATCATCCACACTAAAACTTTGTTAATCCAATAAACTAGTTCATGCTAATGGGTCAAAAGCCAACATGTTCCTCCCTCACTGCTTACCAAACCTCTGCTCTCTGAGATTTCTTTGTGCAATTTAGGATGCATATTCTATTAAACTAGTTCTTGACCATTTTCATCCCTTAGTTCAATTCAATTAACATTTACTAATCTATTTTATGCCAGGTATTTAATGTGTCTTTGCCCAGACGGGAGGGAGTTTCAGTCAGAGAGGCAGAAAGGTAGAATATAAACAAAAATAAGATGAGAGTTAACTATAGTTCTGAGGCTAATAGATTTAGTAAGAAAGACTTGGTATTTATAAGAGATGAGTCAAAAATGTATCTGGGGAAACGAAAAATCTAGTAGTTTAAGTTGCAGGGTAGAAAATTACAAAAAAGGAAAAATAATTAATATGAAAAGTAGTAGAATACTTAGAAACAAGAAAATATTTGAGAAAATTTGCATTTAACTCAAAGAAAATATTATATTTCAAAAGATTCATTTATTTTTTAAATAATTATATTACTTTATCTTCCAAGAAAATATATTTATTTATAAATCTGCATTGAAAAATTTTATGATTTATATAAATTAACTTCAAGTGTGTGATCACTGAATTTAAAAAAAAAAGGTTCCTAAAAAGGTATTTTTTTTAAGAAGTTAAAGAATTTGGTGAGTTTTGAAATGTTGAAATGATAGATTTAATATAGAATGAAATTTTTTTTCAATGAGACAGATTTTAATTAATGACACAATAACATTGTTGAGTAAACAAGCAACAGAGAAAACATTTTACTTTAAGCCACATGAATACTGCCGTTCATCAACAAATGTGCAAGAAACTTGAGAGTACATAATCACATTCTTCCTCACAAACTGTCAGCTTGATTCTGTCTCCCAGAGGAGAGAAGGTGTCATAAATCTACCATGACTACATGACAAGAGAAAAAAATCCATTCTAGAGACAAGTACAAACTCTCTTTGCCATTGCCTCTAACATCCAAACAAATGGTAGCAGAAGGAATGAAAATGTTGTGATCACTTTTCTCTCTAACAGGGGAGTCCCTGGTGTTACTTTTTAGAATTACTTATTTTTCAAACAGAGCTCATGCATCTTAACAATGGCAACAAGAAACCAGAATGCTTTTACCAGTTCAAACCAAACTCAGACAAGCAAATCAACCCACATGACCTACTGCAGGTGGGGGCCCCATGCTGTTTGGCATCATTTGATGATGTTTGATTCCTCTGTACTTAAGAATGCAAGCATAAGCAAATCTTAAACTTAATATAATCAGATTTTATTTTCATTTTAGTTGATATTTTAAAATAATTATCTACTTAAAAAAGTTAATATCTATACTCCTAAAAAATCATGCTATTCTCATCTATTCACAATTCTTCCAGAAAGTAATAATCATAACTACATTATGTGGTAATTTTGAGGGGTAAATGAGTTCACAAACACTAGTCATTTATTAAGCACATTTAATATTAGTCATATGTAATACGTAGTCATATTAATGACTACAAACTTACACAGTCTATTATATACTGACATGTAGGTAGTTGTACGATTTACTTGGTTTCTTTATATAATCATATAAAGACTACTTATTGGACCAAGAAAAGCACATGGAAACAAACAAGCAAAAAAACCTAAAATTACTATTGGGTAAGTATAGCAGACAGATTATATATTTTTTCTAATATAAACTACCTGAAATAGTATTTTAGAAATGTATAGAGTAGAAATATATTAGTACTCACGTTTTTGAGATAAAGAAAGAAAAATATTAAATAACAATCAATTAAACATGCATTATGCAATTTTCCATAATTGTAAAAGAAAATAATAATTCATTGAAAAAAGGATATGTATTGAATGTTAACATGTATAAATTACATTTATTTTATTTAAATTAATGAAATTGTTTATTGTCTACTAACCTTGGAATATTTTTTTTTTAATTATGGAACTCCTATTAACTATTTTATAACTTAGAAGGCAGTTTGAAGTTCTACTTCATTAAACATTCAGCACATATATTTTGAGTTTTATAACAAAGGCAATTCAATATTTAATTTAAGTGGACATATGCCTTTCTAAAACTTGTCTAAGTTTGATGAAAGTTCTTCTAAGTTATAGAAGTAAGGTATGAGAATTTTTCTTTAAAAAAATAAGCCTGTATCTTTTATGTAGAACAGTGTTGTCTATAAGCCAGAGGTTTAAAAAAAAAAAAAAAAGAGGAAAATTACAAACATACTAATCAATGTAGTATCGAAAATTTCCTTTGTTAAAGAAATTAATCCCAAATCTGTCTTTAATCTTTATATATGCATATTGTCTTGATATTTAAGCCCTCAAATCTTATATTCTACAATAGAATTTTAGGAATGACTTATAAGAGTCAAAGTTTAAATAAATTTTAATATAAAGTCCACATAAAGACATGGTTAAGATTTAACTGATGAAGTCAATCAGTATAAACTCCCACAGGTTCCTACATCTAAAAGGGCATTTTCAAACAGAATTTCTTTGCAACACAAACCAATTCTGAAGCTATATGATAAGAACACTCTCTCTTGCTCAAAGTTTCTAACATCATCAAGGTTTTAGTGTCCTGAGGG
>NW_011888808.1:2378797-2387466 GCF_000151845.1 Pteropus vampyrus
AATTATGGAACTCCTATTAACTATTTTATAACTTAGAAGGCAGTTTGAAGTTCTACTTCATTAAACATTCAGCACATATATTTTGAGTTTTATAATAAAGGCAATTCAATATTTAATTTAAGTGGACATATGCCTTTCTAAAAATAGTCTAAGTTTGATGAAAGTTCTTCTAAGTTATAGAAGTAAGGTATGAGAATTTTTCTTTAAAAAAATAAGCCTGCATCTTTTATGTAGAACAGTGTTGTCTATAAGCCAGAGGTTTAAAAAAAAAAAAAAAAGAGGAAAATTACAAACATACTAATCAATGTAGTATCGAAAATTTCCTTTGTTAAAGAAATTAATCCCAAATCTGTCTTTAATCTTTATATATGCATATTGTCTGGATATTTAAGCCCTCAAATCTTATATTCTACAATAGAATTTTAGGAATGACTTATAAGAGTCAAAGTTTAAATAAATTTTAATATAAAGTCCACATAAAGACATGGTTAAGATTTAACTGATGAAGTCAATCAGTATAAACTCCCACAGGTTCCTACATCTAAAAGGGCATTTTCAAACAGAATTTCTTTGCAACACAAACCAATTCTGAAGCTATATGATAAGAACACTCTCTCTTGCTCAAAGTTTCTAACATCATCAAGGTTTTAGTGTCCTGAGGGCCACTCAGGACACGCACAAGTGGTAGGGATGAGACAAGGGAAACCTACAGTTGAAACCTGTAATATCTTTTATCTTTGAATTGAATGGAACACAAATTGGTTTAGATTTGCTTTCTTGTTTTCATATGTAATATATTATCACAAGAACAGAACCATAATAAGAATTGGTTTTCTAAAACAATTAGTCTATTATATGAAAAAATAAAATTTGACTTTGAAAAATGTTGGTTTTGAAATACCAACATTTTCAATCCTTTCCATTGATGTAAATGAGCAAGATTTAATAAGAAAGATGCGTACTTACCTAAAATGTCAGGCAATTACATATTATACTTGCGTGTGAAGTATGGTTTATACAAAGTAAATTAAAATAGCATCTTTTGATCTCATAGCTTTTATACATATATTTCATCTTTTCATAAAAATTTCAAGTATTCAAGAAAAATGTTTTGTATAATGCAAGGCAATTTTGTATCAGATGTCATTCACCAAATGATTGAAACTATTTTTTCTCAACAACTTATTAACTTTTTCAATAGCTATACCTATTATACCTTTTATTCAAATATAACTATCATTGTTTTAATAAATTCTGTCTATAAATGGATTTACACAGATAAATGATTATTAATAGCCAGGGACATTTATATCTCTATAGACTGAAGTTTAAATAGATGTTATAAAATATAAAATCAGTGTTCATTAGGAAAGAGGTCTACATTAGCAAAAAGTACGAGTGATTAATAAAACATATGTAATCTGATTTCTCTCTCTGTGTGTATATATCTCAAGCATATAAATATAAAAATTGCTTTTTAGAAATAGTTATAAGATATTGAAATGTAGTAAAATAACATATCCATTGAGAGAAATTGATTTTACATAAGTCAGTCTCTTTCTTGAGCTTTCACTCTTTTTAAAGGAAATTTAGAAACAACCAGAAAATCAGCCTAACGTCAATGCACCTTTGCTCATTCTATGACGTTTGAAAGTGCGCCTATAAGAAAGAGTTCCAAAATCTATTAGGGAAATAAATAGGGAGTGATATTTTTATAGAATTGATTACAAAACACAGAAGAAAACTGATCTGCCTAACCTCTAAATATCTCAGTATACTATAAAGACTTTTAAGAGAAACTATATGACCACAATATATAATATAAATAACATTTTAATGTAATAAACATAACAGAAAAATTTACCTTACAATTCACTTTATGATTGGTGATATATTTTCTTCTTATATATTTCTGTGATTTGGTTCTGGAGGGGAATAGAAGAAAAAATACAAAAAAATTCAGCATTCATATCATATAAATCTATGCATTGTTTTAAATAATACAAAACATAGTTATTATTAATTTCTCAATATCACCCAAGAATCTAAGTCATTAAAAAACAAAATCGGGGATGGATAGCTGATATATTTTTTCAAGAAGTAAATATCGATGGGCCTGAACTGCTAGATTTTTTTTTAGGGCATGGCTTTTTGAGATAGAAACTCCGATAAGGATTTCAACTTTCTCAGTTGTCTGCTGTGAAATTTGGAATAACTTGATTATGTTCTCTGAAGCACTCTTACCTCAACTGATTAAGATAAATATAATATGCCTTTTACAGAGATCTGTATATTTGGTGTTATAAGCTACTCGAAGCATATAGCATTGTGCCTAATACATAGTTGATATAAAAATATAAAGTATCCGTACTAGTTTATTTAAAAATAAGATAATATTATGATTTGTGATTAAGAAGCATATTCTGTAATTGTAATTGTGACAACTAGATGTTTAAATAAATTAATGGAATTTTTCATATTTTAAAATGTATACATTATTTTAGTTATACTGAAGTTTGAATATTGAAAAGACAATATTAGAAGAAGCAAAGGAAAAGATAAATGTGAGATCTCAGAGAGTAATAAAGGCCTTTTAGAAGCAAAAAGCGTGAGAATTATTATTATCCTTTGCTAAAATCAGCTTAACAATCCTTAAATTTCAATGTAATCTGATATGATCTATATTTCCTAAAGTTGATGAAAATGATATTTATAAGGACCAAATAGATGCCTCAAATACTTTAGAAAGTTAAGAGAGAGATTATTTATTAAACAATTATTTACTAAGTAACTATTAAACTATTAAACTATTAAAGTAACTATTTACTAAGTAACTATTAAACTATTATTTACTAAGTAACTATTAAAGTAAACTACTAAAGTAACTATTAATAGTTACTAATAGTTACTAATAGTTAATAGTAACTATTAACTAGTACTTTAATAGTTACTATTAAAGTAACTATTATCATTTGTCCTGGGATACAGCAGTGAACAAAAGAGATAAAAACACCTGTCCTAGTGGTCTTTATATTATGGAAGGTTAAGAGGGTGGAGAGACATAAATATACACCCAAATGCATAAATATATATTGTATGTCAGATCATCATAAATGCAATAAAAAATAAAGACAGGAAGGGGTTAAGAAATATTGATATTTATCCAAGGAGAAATATCAAGAAATATGCCATTGGCAACAAAGAATATAATTGGAGCTGAAGAAACACATTCAGTAATGTACTGTGAGTCTGGAAATGATAATCTAAAGATGGAGTTTAAACAGAAATGAAAGTTAAAGACTAAGCCCTTAGATCAGAGGTATGAGAAGGAGCAATTACTGAGACAGGAAAACTAGGAATATGTGGTACGATATTCTAGAAGCACTTGAAAGAGAAAGAGACTTGAAGTAGTTTGGAGATCTCAATCTCTATCCATCTATCACCTATCTATCATCAATCTATCTATCATCTATCTATCATCTATGTATGTATGTATGTATGTATGTATGTATGTATGTATGTATGCATGCATGCATGCATCTATCTAGCTAGCTAGCTAGCTAGCTATCAATCATCTAACTGTCTAAAAGCAAAAAGCCTCAGATTTCTTTAAAATACATACTATTCAGAAGCTTCAAGTTCCCTAGGCTGTCTACATGTGTATATTCTCATGATTATTTTTTGGAATTGCAACCTTTGGCCTTTTCTAAAATAAGAGTTTAATAGAACTCAATGTGACCAATTTCTAAATTTGAATTTAGAAATTTCTGATGGTACAGTGTTCAGATGCTGTTATTATAAACTGGAATTACTCATTAGTAGTGCATGGCACATGGCACTCTTGCAACTCATATGTACAAGATTTGAGCCAAGGAGCAACAGAAATTGCAAGGGGGTAATTTTTAAAAATTGAGTAATTTCAATATTCTGCATGAGGAAAACATACATGAGCACACAGAGACCTATTTATGTGTCGCTTACATTTTCTGCTGAGGTTAATAACATAGGCTTATTGTAAATGAGGCCAGTAGCATATGGGTGATCATTTCATTGCTTTATTACTGGCATAGAAAAAGTAACACTCTCTTTCACGCGTGTAGTCTAATGCACTACACTGACCCTACGTGGAGACACTCTTCTAATTGAACTGTTTAAAATAAGACAAAATTTTTAATTTATAATTGTTTTTAGTACATTAAAAACCACTCTGTCAACAAAAAGATATATCAACAATGAATAACAACTCTATCGTCTGTGTTCTGTACATATATTCTAACATATGAAAACAATCTGGTCAAATACTTTCTGGAAAGGACTTATAATATTCTCCCTAATTGAGAAACATATATTTCAATTCCATAATCAGTCAGTCTTGTCTCTATTTGAGCTATTTTTGTGTGCCTAATATTTTTAAATGCAACAATTATTTTGGAGACAATTTCAAAAGTATCCACTGGAACTCTTAAAATAATAAAAAATATACTTCTAAATAGAGAAGTAATAGTAAAAATATATATAGTCACATAAAATATATTCTAACTTACTATGTGGTCACTGATTTAAAGCTATTCAAGTTATGCTGCATGACACTTAATTTACATTCACTTTCTAAATTACTGGCATATTATATATTCACAAAAACTAAAGTCTCTGCAGGTTGTCCACAAATAACAACAAAAGAGACATGGCAACATGATGCAATGGTATAGAATCCTCTGATATAATTTTATTTTATTAAGATTTTATTGTAGAGCAGATGAAATTTCACAGAAATACTGAAGAAAAGATACAGTGTTTCCATATACACCCTGTCCTCACACATGCATAGCCTCATCCATTATCAATATTCCCTACCAGAGAGGCACATTTGTTACAATTGATAAACCTATCTTGACAGATCATTATTATACAAACTCCATATATGGTTCACTTTGGGTATTGTACATTCGATGAGTTTGGATAAATGTATAATGACATATATCCATCATTATATTATAGAACATATTCAATGCCCTAAAAAATCTGCTGTGCTTCACCTAGTCATCTCCCTTCTTAAATACCTGCAAAAATTAAACTTATTATAATATATACAGTTTTTCCTTTTTTAGAACACCATATAGTTGAATAATACAGTATATAGGACTTTTGGATTAGTTCTATGACTTAGTAATATGCATTTAAGGTTCATCTGTGTTTTTTCATGCCCTGACAACTCATTTTATTTTAGCACTAAATAAATTTCATTGTCTGGATGTACCACAGTTCATTTACCCATTCACCTACTAAAGGATACCTTGGTTGCTTCCAAGTTTTGGCAATTATGAATAAAGCTAACATAAACATTTGTGTGTAGGTTTTTGTGTGTAGGTATTTTCTGTTCCTTTAGGTAAATATCAAAGAAAGCAGTTGCTGGATTGTATGGTAAGAGAATGTTTAGTTTTATAAGAAATTGCTGATATGTGGTTGAAAGTGACTGTACTATTTTGACCAGCAATGAATGAGAGTTCCTATTGCTCCATATTCCTGCCATCATTTGATTATGTCAATGTTTTGGATTTTGGCCATTCTAATAAGTGTGTAGTGGTATTTCACTGTTTTAATTTGCAAATCCCTAATGTATGCTGTAAAGCATCTTTTCATGTTTTTCTTTTCTTTTTTTTTTTTTTGCCATTTATATATCTTCTTTGGTGAGGTGTCTATTAAGGTCTTTGGCTCATTTTTTAATTGTGTTGTTTGTTTTCTTATCACTGAGTTTTAAGGGATCGTTGTATATTGGGTTAACAGTCCTTTATTGTATGAGTCTTTTGCAAAAATTTCTCTCAGTCTGCGGCTTGTCTTCTCATTCTCTTGACATTGTCTTTCACAGAGTAGAAGTTTCTGATTTTAGCGAAGTCCAGTTTATCGATTTATATCACAGATCATGCTTTTGGTATAGTATCTAAAAATTCATCACTACACCCAAGGTCATCTAGGTTTTCTCCTATGTTATTTTCTAAGAATTTTCCAGTTTTACATTTAAGTCAGTGATCTATTTTGAGTTAATTTTTGAGAAGGATAGAAGGTTAATAACCTAGAAGAACTGAACAAGTTCTTAGAAATATATAACCTTTACAGACTGAATCATAAAAAAAAAAAAAACTAGAAAACCTAAATAGACCAATTGATCAGCAGTAAGGAAATTGAAACAATCATCAAAAACCTCCCAAAAATATAAAAGTCCAGGACCAGAACACTTCGTTAGTGAATTATACCCACATTCAAAGATGATTAAATATCTGTCCTTCTTAAACTCTTCCACAAAATTGGAAAAGAGACAATACTTCCTAAGAGGCCAACATTACCATGATACCAATATCTGGTAAGAATAACTCCCCCCGCCCACACACATACACAAACATAAATGCAGACCAATATCTCTGATAAATACAAATGAAAAAAAATCATAAAAATAAAAAAAAAAAAACAAAAACCTAGCAAATCAAATACAACAACACATTAAAAAGATTATACATCACCATTAGGGTGTGTTCATTCCAAGGGGATAAGTATGGTTCAACATCCACAAATTGATCAATGTGATATACCATATAAACAAAATAAATGATAAAATTTAAAAGATCAAATCAATAAATGCAGAAAAAAGCATTTGACAAAATACAGCATTCATTTATGAATAAAACACTTAATAAAATAGATATAGAAGGATAGCACCTCAAAATAATAAAGGCCATATATGCCAAACTCTCAGCTAATATACTTAATGGTGAAAACTGAAAGCTTTTCTTCTAAGATTAGAAACAAAACAAGGATTCCTGTTCTCACCACTCTTAATCAATATAGCATCGGAAGTCGTAGCCAGAGTAATCAGGAAAGAGAAAGAAATAAAAGGCATCCAAATTGAGAATAAAGAAATCAAGTTGTCATTTTTTAAAGACAACATGATTCTTTACACAGAAAACTCTGAACACTAAACACACAGACGCGCGCGCACACACACACACACACACAACAGTAGAAACCTTAGGTTCTTGTATACTAACAATAAAATTTCAGAAAAAGAAATAAAAAGATTCCTTTTGCAATAGTAACAACAACAAAAAAGAAAATACCTAGGAATAAACATAACAAAGGATGTGAAGGACCTATATGCCGAAAACTATAAGACATTATTAAAATGGACATGTTACCCAAACAATGTATAAATTTGATGCAATCCTCATCAAAATTACAACAGCATTTTTTTTAAAGAAATAGGTCAAAAAATCATCTGATTTGTATACAATCTCAAAAGAACATAAACAACCAAAGCAATCAGTAGAAAAACAAACAAGGCCGAGGTATCACACTACCTGATTTCAAATTAAACTACAAAGCAATAATAATTGAAACAGCATGGTATCGACAGAAAAAACAGACAAAGCAATGGAACAGAATTGAGAGCACAAAATAAACCCCCACATATACAAAAAGCTTTAGACAAAGTAGCCAAAAAATATACACTGGAGAAAGGAAAGCCTCGTTGATAAATGGTGCTGGGAAAATTGGTAGGTCACATGCAAAAGAATGAAACTAGACTGCTATCTGTCACCATATACTAAAATTAATTCAAATATGAATCAAAAACTGGAATATAAGACCTGAAACAATAAATTGCGTAGAATAAAACAGGTACTAACCTCATGGACCTTGGATTTAGAGAAGATTTTATGAATTTGACCTCAACGGCAAGGGAAATAAAAGTAAAAATAAATAAACGGGACTATATCAAACTAAAAAGCTTCTGCACAGCGAAAGAAATCATCAACAAAACAAAGAAGCAACCAACTGAATTGAAAGAGATATTTGTGAACAACACTTCCGATAAAGGTGTAATATCCAAAATATACAAACTCGTACAACCCAACAACAAAAAATAAACAATCCAATTAAAAATGGGCAGAGGACCTGAACAATCACTTCCCTCAAGAAGACATAAATAGCCAACAGACATATGAAAAGATGCTCAGTTTCACTAGATATTTGAGAAATGCAAATCAAAACAACAATGAGATATCACCTCACACCTGTTAGAACGGCTATCCTCAACAGGACAAGTAATAACAAGTATTGAAAGCGTTGTGAGAAAAAAAGAAACCTTTATACACTGCTGCTGGGAATGTAAATTAGTTCAGCCACTACGGAAAACAGTATGGCAGTTCCTCAAAAACTTAAGAATAAAATTACCATATGATCCAGCAATTCCTCTTCTGGGTATCTACATAGCCCCCACATTTGAAACTATTTATTTGTAAAGATATATGCATCTTGATGTTCATTGCAGCATTATTCATGGTGGCAAAGACATGAAATCAACTGAAGTGTCCTTTGATAAATGATTGGATAAAGAAGATGTGGTACGTACATACAATGGAATATTACTCAGCCATAAGAAAAGATGAAATCCTGTCATTTGAGACAACATAGATGAATCCCAAGATTAAATGTTAATTGAAATAATTTAGACATAAAAAGTTGAGAACCGTATAATTTCACTCACGTGTAGGATGTAAAACTGAAAGCAACAAAAAACAAGACAAATAAAGAAAAATGTAAAGAGACAGACAACAGTTTAGTGGTTATAAAATAAAGGCGGGGGGGTGGGTGGGAGGAAAATAGAAAATGGTAAAGGG
>NW_011888808.1:2387516-2393971 GCF_000151845.1 Pteropus vampyrus
CAACAATGAGATATCACCTCACACCTGTTAGAACGGCTATCCTCAACAGGACAAGTAATAACAAGTATTGAAAGCGTTGTGAGAAAAAAAGAAACCTTTATACACTGCTGCTGGGAATGTAAATTAGTTCAGCCACTACGGAAAACAGTATGGCAGTTCCTCAAAAACTTAAGAATAAAATTACCATATGATCCAGCAATTCCTCTTCTGGGTATCTACATAGCCCCCACATTTGAAACTATTTATTTGTAAAGATATATGCATCTTGATGTTCATTGCAGCATTATTCATGGTGGCAAAGACATGAAAACAACTGAAGTGTCCTTTGATAAATGATTGGATAAAGAAGATGTGGTACGTACATACAATGGAATATTACTCAGCCATAAGAAAAGATGAAATCCTGTCATTTGAGACAACATAGATGAATCCCAAGATTAAATGCTAATTGAAATAATTTAGACATAAAAAGTTGAGAACCGTATAATTTCAGTCACGTGTAGGATGTAAAACTGAAAGCAACAAAAAACAAGACAAATAAAGAAAAATGTAAAGAGACAGACAACAGTTTAGTGGTTATAAAATAAAGGCGGGGGGGTGGGTGGGAGGAAAATAGAAAATGGTAAAGGGAGTCAAATACATGGTGACCGAAAGAAATTTGACTTTCGGTAGTGAAAATATAATGCAATATACAGATGATGTATTAGAGAATTACACACTTGAAACCTATATAATTTTATTAACTTATAAATTTAATTAAAAAATACCACATTACAAAGAAAGAACTCTTATTATATTTTTCATTATCATTGCAGATGTAAAAACAAACAACTATGTTAATTATGGTGGTAGCCACTGACATGATGAGGAAAGGGTGAAGATAATCACTCAGTAAACAAAGGGTCTCCATGATAAGTTACTTTATTAGACAAGGGAGTTTGAAAATTGAAAAACAAAATAACAAAAAAACAAAAAAACTGTAGTAATTCCATGAAATAAAGTAGTTGATTCTTTAGAAAAGATGATTGGAAAAGCTAATTAGAGAGGAGCGAGAGTGTGTGTGTGTGTGTGTGTGCGTGTGTGTGTGTGTGTGTGTGTGTACGTGTGTGTGTACAAGGAGAGAAAGAGGATATTTCCAGACAATAATATCTCCATGTAGAATATAAAGGGAACCATACCATTGATAAATGTTGATGTAGGTGTAAATATAGAAGTAAATCAAATTATAAATAATAACACAGCCATAGAAATGGATAAAAATCTGAGAGTAAAACATGAGTTAACAACATATTCTTCAGTAAAATCTTGTTTTTAAAGGGAGGCAGAAGTGAGAATGGCAAATCTCAGAATAAAATAAGCACATTTATCTTCAGGAATGAAAATCTGAGGGTCAAAGTAACCATTACATTTGAAAACTCAAGTAGTTCAGATGCTACCCCAGATTTAGGTTTACAGCACCCTACTCTTTATCAATATATTAAATTCTAAACATTAAAAATAATTTAATTTTTTATATTTTAGTTCATTCATGTATTTCTTCAACAAATGTTTATGGCTAACTTATTAAGTATCGGGGATGATAACATTATCTAGATATGCAAAAAGGACACTATTCATCCTCAAGTTTATCGCAGCATAATGGCGATAAAGCATCAAAGTATGAACTACAATGTACAAATAGCTGGAGGAGGAATTGTTAAGGAAATGCTTTATGAATGGTGGCTTATCAAATGGGTGAAAAATTTTCATAACAGGAAAGCACATATCTAAGATAAACATTTTTCATCCATGTTTTTTCAATGTAGAAGAAAAAGAGAGAGGTAAAACTATTTTCTCATTAGCTGTTCACTCATTTAATTGGTTAACCAACTTTACCATACTGTATTGGTTTTAGTCAGCCTTCTAATAACTGTTTAAAGAAGGGAATGGCAAATCTACCACACAAAAAGTTGCATTTGTAATGTTAAAATTGCTCATAAACTTGACTATGTTAATTATCTGTTCAACTTCTAAATGAATAATTCAAACATTATATTGAATCTGTAATAATCCACTAAATAATTCATGAACAAATTAACTGTGATAACCATGGTTATCATAGCTTTTAATTATTTTTCAATACATACTCAGTCTCTATGATGTGAATGTTGGTGATTATCATTCTTATACCGTATCCAATATCAGAGGGTCAAACTTAGACAGAAGTAGAATCCTAAAGTACTTGAATATCCAAGAAGTGGCTGTTGGTTGGTTTGGGGTCTAAAAGCATCAGATAAAGCTGCCATTGGTCATCAAAGTAAGCCCCAGGTATTTTGAGATGCATATGAGATCAAGCCCCAGTTAAAGCCTTGATTTTAGCTAGGGAAACCCTGAGCAGAGAACACAGTTAAACCATGTCCAAAGTCCTGATGCATCGAAGCTTAGAGATAATTTGTTACACAGCATGGTAAAGGAAAAGAGATTTTGGTACGTGGAAATGAGGTGCTGATATAACAAGAAAATTACTTTAAAAATGGGAGTGGCTTTGGAACCAGGAAGTTGGTGGAGAATGATAGAATTTTAAGGAGAGTGAAGAAAGCCTAAATTCTCTTGAACAGACAGAGATCTGGATTTGGAAGATGGCACCAGTGATGGTTCAGAAAGAGTGAGGAACACATTACTAAAAAGTAAATAGAGGGAGGCTGTGTTAGCCAGTGACATAAGATTAGTGAAACTGAATCCTGTAGTTATGTGAAAATAGAACTTGTAAATGAGAAACTTGGATATATATAGTTCAAGGTCGAAAGTGCTGCCTGGTTTCTTCTTGCTGATTATATTAAAATATGAGAGGAGAGAGATAAATTAAAGAAAGAATTATTAAACAGATACAACAGAACTAGGTGGTTTTGAAAATTATTGGTTTCTAAAGATGGCAAAAGATGATAAAAGTCATAAATGGCTGTAGAAAGTGTTTAGAAGAAAGTTAATAGGTATAATTCCAACTTTTAGCAAAAATTTTAGAGAGATCAAAATGTCAGAGCATCTGATCACACTAAATCCCTGTCAAGTGCCTTACAAATTTTTCACAACTAAAAGCCAATGCTAAGACAAGAACCACAAAAGCTTTTTTCCAGGTCTTGATACCCAATCAAGAAAAATCCAATATTTTAGACTGTTAGAGACCAATTATCTGTTTACTTTTCATTTTTCCTTTTTTTAAAAAAATCAAAATATTAATAACTATTTCCCTGTAGATGTCCTGCCATTGTACATTGGTAGTTTTGAGAGTCACTGACTTGTCTGTTTAGTTCACAGGTCCACAAATGGAGAAAAGTGAGCCTCAGGAGATCTATTTCATAGATTGCATCTAGGTCCCTCATCTTCACCTGGACTTGGTCAAGAGTTTGGACTTTGTGTTGTTCTAATGAAATAAAACTCTTGGGAACCCTGGGAGGGGGAGAATATCATCTGCATTTCAGTCTTAAAGAGTCAGGGGTCAGAGGTAACAGATTCCCACCCCCTGGTGTAAAGCTCTGTATGATCATTTCTACTTGAGTGTGGGCAGAATATATGAATATGACGAGGTAGCCAATCCGTGATTATGTAATGACATATAAAACTTCTTTAAAGCTGGCTGATTCTCCTGCTGTTTTTGAAGAAGTTGCCATTGTAGGGGAGGAAAAATAATTTTCCTTCTACCCTTCTAAGTTCTTCTTACTAGGCTAATAATCAAATTGAGACAGATTAACAGGACAACCAAATGTATTATGCATGCATCTGAGAGCTCCAAAAGAATATGGGACATGAAGACAATTTGAGCATCTGAGGATCATATGTCATTTTGGACTAAGGAGAGGGAGGTAGGGATCTGGCACATCAAAGGGAAAGTAGGCAATTCACAGGTAAATGAGAAAGAGTCAACCCATGGTGAAGAAATTCTTTCTGGGATACCCAGAACCAAGAGATCACAGAGGGGAATCTAAGAAACAGACTTTGCTATGTTTCTTCATCTGCCACACTTAGTTCATATAATGCTAAGGTGACAACTCCCTTCCTTAAGCAGGTTTTTATATCTAAATTCGTTCAGGAAGGTAAGAGGGAGGTAAAAGGTTTATCTTGAGTTTTTTGTTTGTTTCTTAAAAATAACCAGCTTAAAATAATCAAAAAGGAACATTTTGGTGTGGCAAACTCTACTCCCCCTCACCATGCTTGGTTAGAATTTGAGGATCACTTCTAGAAACTGAGGGACACACCCAAATGACAGCCAGCAAGAAGATAGGGATTTTAGTCCTGCAACGTCATGGAACTAAATTCTGTCAACAACAACAACAACAACAACAACAACAACAACAAAAAAAGAGCTTCGAAGACCCTGAGCCTCAGATGGAATCATAGCCCTGACCAACTCATTGTTCAGCCTTCTGCGAGCCAGCTAACCCAGGCCTGGACCTCTGATTCACAGAAACTGTGAAATAACAAATAGATGTTCTAATCTACTCTATTTCTTGCAATTTCTTACACAATAATAGAAAACCAACAAGGCCACCTTCAACATAATATGACGAATCAGTGAATTCCTGATTCAGCTTTTTAATTTATATTGCTAAATGTAAATACATTTATTTCAGCAACCCCCAAAAGTTTTTTCCTTGTGTATTATGATTTTGAGAATGTTAATAACTATTATAACTTAAAAAAATTTTTTTCAGGGATTTTTAAATATTTCAAAAAAAGAAAGAAAAAAATTAACTTTTAGAAAAACAAAACTAGGAGTTTAGATAAATAAAGCATTTGAATTTATAAATAAGGTCATCTTACTTATAAAAGACTTTTATAGTCTATTTGCATTGATGATTATCATTTATCCCTTAACACTTAGGATGTAGAAATTGACTTTATTTCATAAATAAGGATTACTAAAGACAAGGAATCATTTATACCATGTGCAGTTTGGCTTTGCACTTCCAATATAATCATCTTTAAATAGAACATTTTGACTGAGTCACATTGAAAAGTCATCAGCAATACAAGCTCACTATATAACATAACTAGGAGTACAATTAATAAATAATCTTTTGCTCCTTGATACAAGGCGCTGCTTGTTCATTAGTATAAGGGTCATTTGTAAGCCAATTTTATTATTACCTTGAAAGAACATTGTTGTTAAATTGTGATAAAGGGAAATCATAATTAGGAAAGAATTTTAATGGTCATTATCTTCATTAGCTAATGAGATGTGCTAATTATATTCTTAAATGACAATGATTTAGTAGCCCCAGAATAAAGGGCTCACTGAGCAATAACTAGGCCAGTCCCCTTCAATGTGTTTTTGCAGTGTTGGAAGGGACATAATAACTGAGAGCCATAATTATGTTATATATAATATTATTCATTAAAAATGTCTATCTAAGTTATGCCAAGTGTTCTGTTTTTTTTTTTTCTTCACATATTTGCATAAGATCCAGGGTACTGAGAATATAACACAGAAAACTGTATTAAGACTGAGCTTCCTGATGTATGGTCTCTTGGAGATCTCTGAGACTCTATCAGTAGGTGTGTGAGGCTGAAACTGTTTTCCTAGTAATTAAATGTTACACTTACTATCTTCATTGTAGACAGTGAATTGATTGCATTGACAGTAGAAAAACAGATAAACTAATAAAAACACAATGGTAGGTAAAATGATGCCTTAGCATAAATGAAGCAAGGAAGTAACTTCCAAATTCCAACTGCACTAAGATATACTGCATGCTTAAACCATATACACTTGCAGGAAAAGAAAGAGATAAAAGTGATAGGGAGGGAGAAAAGAGAGAGAGAGAGAGAGAGAGAGAGAGAGAGAATGAGAGGGCTCGTGCTCTCCACTAAGGGAAGGAGGGTGGAAAGAAAAAAGGAAGGAAAGGAGAGAGGAAGGGAGAGAGAGAAAGAAAAAAATGTTGTTTCTCCTTGATAAAGAAAAATTATATCAATAAATGTATACCCTTGAGTACATATTATTTTCTATTTTGTATGAAGAAATAGGGAATAAACATGACACCTGCTGTGGCCTGAAGTGTTATGGTAATCTCCAGGAAAAATATGTATGTAGTTGTTTGAGTTGTGAGCTGTGAGCTAAACCAGCTGCCCTTTTTTCAAGGAATACCATGTTTACTTGGCATAATGCTGGACAAGCTGTGACTACTTAGACTTGGCTATTTATAGACATTTATTT
Organism: Pteropus vampyrus; assembly: GCF_000151845.1. Lineage (NCBI taxonomy): Eukaryota > Metazoa > Chordata > Mammalia > Chiroptera > Pteropodidae > Pteropus > Pteropus vampyrus. The sequence goes on from NW_011888808.1 coordinate 2,393,707, forward strand.
GAATGTGAACAGAGGAAACATAAACATACTCCTTCAAAGAAAACTAATAATTTTTTTTTTTTGCCAATGATTCTCTATTTCAAGCAAAATTAAAGTTTTAGAAAACATGTGTCTACTCATATGAGACTGACAGCTTTTCAATTCTTAAAGAAGTTTCTGATGAGATTACTAGTAATATTAGCAAATCTGATAAATTTGTCAATATGCAGAAGATCTGCATATTTCAGTAAACCAATAGCTCTCAGATAACCAATGTATAATGTTA
>NW_011888808.1:2395272-2396171 GCF_000151845.1 Pteropus vampyrus
TAATATTAGCAAATCTGATAAATTTGTCAATATGTAGAAGATCTGCATATTTCAGTAAACCAATAGCTCTCAGACAACCAATGTATAATGTTACAAAATCATACATAGGTAAGAGAATTTTAAATTTTTGAGTTTTAGTCTAGTATCAAAAAAAACCCCAAAACTCAATCATCTGAAAAAATATTAAAACACCACCTTTCTCAACTATATATCTGAGTAAGGCCAGATTTTTTTTCATATACTTCAACTAAACAGCATATTTTGACAGACTGAATGGAGAAGCACATATAATAATCTTTCTATGCTTCTAATAGAGGCAAATGCCTTCTATAAACCAGACATTAAGTATCTTTTAAAAAATAACAAAACAATGTCAAACTTATCGTTAATTTAAAACAAAAAAATAATTTTAATGCTGTTTTTATTTCTAAAATAGTAAATATTGACTTAACTAAATCATATAAACAAAAGATATTTGGGACTTCAATTTTAAGACTCTGGGGGGTCTAGCCTCATGGTAATGATATATGTTGACCCCTTGATGGAAAAAGTATTGAGGAGCAAGAAAACATAGTTATAAATATGGCTTTAAACTATATAAATGTTAAATTAAATGAGTTTAATTCTTAAAGGCATGAGTCATTCAAAAAACTGAATATTTAGCAATATAGAGGAAAAAATGTACCTATTTGCCTCTCTGGAAGTTAATATCACTTAAGTGCTTCGAATAAGACTGTAACTTGACATGTCTCTTTAATTTTAGCTATGGAAAATCTGCTTTAGTGGCAGGAAAAAACTTATCAGGAATATTTTAAATGACATTTAAAAAAATATTTTAAAATAGTAAGAAAAGCTAATAGTTTGAAACTAATGCTCAAAATAATAACAAGAATTTTGCA
>NW_011888808.1:2397391-2434149 GCF_000151845.1 Pteropus vampyrus
GTGCACCCTTATACTTATTGCAGCATCATTTACCATAGCCGAGATACAGAAGCAACCTAGGTGTTCATTGACAGATGAATGGATAGAGAAGTTGTGGTATATATGTGTGTTATAAATTTTATGCAGCAATAAAAAATGATGAAATCTTGCCATTCTGACAACAAAAGTGGATCTAGAGGGTATTATGCTAAGTGAAATAAGTCAGGCAGAGAAAGACAAATACCATATAGTTTTACTTATGTGTGGAATCTAAAAACAAAACAAACAAAATAAAAACAAAAAAAAACAAAAAAAAAACAAAAACAAAAACAAACTCATAGAAACAGATACAAAAGAGATGGATACCAGAAAGGGAGGAGTTGGGGGATGGGTAAAAAGAGAAAAGTGAATATAGTCAATAATATTGTGTTAAGTTTCACAAACAGGTTATTATTAGAATCAGTGGGGTGATCATATTGTAAGGTATAAAAATATTACATTGTACACCTGAAACTAATGTAAACAATATAAGATTGTATAACGATTATACTTATATACCTAAATAAAAACAAAGAGAAAAAAATATCAGGGGAAAATTTAATTAAGAAAATAAACTATATCGATTTACTTCTATAAATTTGAAAAATATGTGAATTCCAGATACACTTTTGTTAACCTATAGAGAATAGTGAAGAAGATATTGACACAAAATTCAGCTTACTGATTACTCAGTGTGAAAGAAAAGAGAATGAAATTAGAGAGAAATCTGTAGAGATTCAGCTGGTCAGTGGATAAAGAAATTATAATTTTACTATTGCTCTTTATTACACTTTTTAAAAAGTATTCATTTGTAGTTATTAAATAATTTATTTCAAAGTTAATACAGGTTTGAATAAACAATCTAGTTTAATTGTGGATATGTATGTCCTTCATGAACAATGTCTAAACATAACACACTGGAAGTTCTCTTGTTATGGGTATAAGATGTCATAGAAATGATAAGGTATCAGAGTGTAATGGTCTACTGTTCTTCATCCACAGAATTGCAGTTTTTAGCAGGGAACACTGTTTGGGTTCTATTTTCTATTTGGAAGAAAAGTAGAGCTAGCAGTTTTCTTTTTGTTTTGTTTTTTTTGTTTGTTTGTTTTATTGAGTTTCTATAATCTAGAAACGTAACATTCCATCTAATACTAAACAAAATGAAATACTGTTTTAAAACTGAGTCATTCAAGGAGGATGGCATAAGTATATACAGAATCAGTTTACAATGTTCTCCATGGAAATTTCCCAAAACCTATTGTAATTCTTAAATATTTCACTCAAATTGACTCTCACTTTCCAGCGAAGAGATAGGTAATTGAGATAATGAATTTTAAAGCTGGCAAAATAGAAAAACTTTTATGCTATTATGTATAGAAATACAGTAATAATGTTTACGGAAGTCACTTTTTAATCCAATCTTTCATTCTGTATGAGTCTGAAGAGAAGGACATAGAAAGGCATTATGATTATCCTCCGTTAGAATTCACCTTTATGCCATATTAAAGTGGTATTCACATTTTTTCACTGACCATCCAGACAATAAAACCTTATGTATGAAAACTATACTACTATGGAAAAAAAACAGCCTCAAAGAAGAGAATTTAGTTATTTGTTTCTTGCTCTATTAATTACATAACATAAATATGTGAACTCTATGATTAAAAAATAATAATCATCTAAAAAATTCTTCCCGAATTCATAATTTTTAAAGAGTTACAAGTAAGTATCCCTATTTCCTCAGTTATTTCTACTTCTCTCAGTTATTTTGTAAATATATCAGTTGAATTTGAAATTTAATTTCAGTTTGACTATAAATATAACTAATAATTTTTCTGGATATTTTTAATGTTTTTACATGATCAAAAAATTAACCATCTGCTAGTCCAAATGCTGGATACGGGGACTTTGTAATTTTTGTCTGATTTGAGTTCTTTCATTTACCACTGTCTGTAGAAAAGTTCATAGTTTTTAAAATTTTCTTTACCTAACTCTAAAAATAAATATATGACATTATATAGAATCAATTGTATATCAGTCCTACTGATTCAGAGGTAAATCCTTTAAACATAATTTCTTTTTAACCTAAATATATATATTTTTAATTAATAGTAAAACAAAAATTGCTCAAAATGCAATTGGTTAAAATAATGCTTTATAGAAGCCTATTGTTTTAATTTAATATAATTTGATATTTTGCCTGGGCTATTTATTTTTCAAATTTCATGGATTTTTATTTATTTATTTTATTTGTGTTTATTGGAATAACATTGATTACTACAATTACATAATTTTCAGGTGTACATTATAATTTGACATCTGTATATTCTATTGTGTGTTTACCACGCAAAGTCTAGTTTCCTTCAGCTACCATATATTTGATACCCTTTACTCACTTCACCCTACCTCTACCCCCCTAGTTTGACCCTCTTTACCTCATCTACCTCCCCCCTTCCCCCCACCCCATTAGTAACCACTATTCTATAGTCCTCTGGTAACCAAAAAATGGGCAAACACTTCTGAACAAACACTTCTCCCTAGAGGACATATAACTATATGAAAAGATGCTCAACATCATTAGCTATTAGGAAAATGCAAATCAAAATCACAATGAGATACCATCTCACATCTGTTAGAATAGCTATAATCAACAGGACAAGCAATAACAAATGTTGTAACATTGGAGTGGATGCAAAGAAAAAGGAACCCTCATACACTGCTGGTGGGACTGCAAATTGGTACAGCCACTGTGGAAAACAGTATGGAGGTTCCTCAAAAAACTAAGAATTGATCTACCATATGATCCAGCAATCTCTCTACTGGATATTTACCCAAAGACTTGAAAACCCATATCCAAAAAGATATTTGCATACCGATGTTCATAGCAGCATCACGGTGGCCAGGACGTGGAAGCAACCGAAGTGTCCTATGATAGATGATTGGCTAAAGAAGCTGTGATACATATGTACAATGGCTCCTTACTTAGCCATAAGAAGAGATGAAATACTGCCATTTGCGAAAACATGAATGGACCTTGAGATAATCATGCTAAGCAAAAGAGACCAGACAGAAAAAGTTGAAAATCACATGATATCACTTATATGTGGGATATAAACCTAAAAGCACCAAATGAACGGGACAAATAGAGACTCATAGACATGGACTATAGACTAGTGGTTACCAGAGGACTATAGAGTAGTGCTTGGGCTATTTAAAAAACTTACCACTAATTACAGATGTAATAATTCTCAAACTTTAACACTACAACCAAACCATCAACATTCGATGAAATAGTGAAAGTTGCCAATGATGATACTGATAATCTCGACCTACTTATCAATTTGCGCATTGAATCCTTCAGAGATTTTTATTCAAAAAGTTTTTTTAAATTAGCTCAATGAGTAAAAATTATAAATATTAACATAATTTGACATGTTAACTTCAGTAAATAATTTTTGTTGTGAATGATAGACTTTAAAAAGAGAATAAGGAGATCTTGTTAGCTATCTAAGGTTTTCTGAATGATTAAAGCGATCATTTAACAATTAACTATCTGTTCTAAAAATAAACCCCTCAAACATAATAACATAAGTCTTATATTTTTAAATTTCAAAATATTTGGTATTAAAAACACTTGGCTTGATGGTGACACACAATGAGTATTTTTTTGACAGGCAGGATATTTGTATGCTCAGCCTAGATGTGAGCTGAGATATTCATCAGGTAAAGTCTAAATTCTCCATTTCACTTGTTGACTAATCTATTGGAATGTCTAGTTCTCCTCAGAAGGATTTGCTAGTGATAAGAAAGATAAGAAAAAGAAAGATTAATTTCAGGATATAGTTGGACAGTGTTAAAAGAGAAGCCTATTGTGACTTGAAGATAGGATCTAAATAAACCCAGTTTGATCTAAGACAAATATTATCATTACTTGAAATTTACCTAAGAAACACAAAAAAATATTAGTCATTTACATTAGATGAAATTTAATAAGCAACTTTAAAATTAAAATTATTTTATATTGGCTCCTTAAATGCTTATGCCCTTTTTCTAACTATGTTCCCTTTTAGAGCTGATATTTCTCTACGAAGGACACTTTTTTGTTGTTAATATATAGAAAGGAGAGTTCTTCATTAATAGAATTATATTCTTAAAAGTCAAAAGAAAACAGTTCAAGGAAAATGGAAAAAATTAATTTTTTTCCTCTATGAATGCGAATTGTGTTTTGCCTTTTGTAGAAAGGAAGAAAAAAAACACCCTAGAGAAAATATATCTTTAGGAACAGACATGCAGTTTTGTAATTAACCAGACATACACTATTTCTATTTGTCAGAAAAGCATTTAGAATGAAAATACTCAATTATTTCAAAATGACCAGGGAGATAAAATTGAGGAAGGATGCAAGAGATTATAGGAAGTGCAAAATATGGGTTTAATCTAAAACTGAGGGAGGGTGGATATCCAAACTTTTGTAAGTTTTTACAAGTTTTTTTGAAGTTTTTTAAGTATACTGTTGAGGTTAGATTTCTATTATATTTATGCATTACAATTAATAAAAAACAAAATAAACATTCTGATAGTTTTTATAATTTCATCTTTCTACCAAAATAGATTGGCATGAGTACCTGCCAAGGTCCATGAATCCTTCCTGGAACATCACTGTTACTGGAAACAAAACACGAAAGAGTGTTTTGTGCAGGGGAATAACAAGGCGAGGTTGGCAGTTTAAAAATTACACTTTGGTAATGATTTGAATTTCAGGGAAGAGGAAATGAAGGCAGAAAACTCAGACTATGGCCATAGTACAGGAAAAAAAAAAAAAAGATGATTTAGAAGAGTATAGTAGGCAGGAAGAGGGAAAGATCTATTTGAGCCACATTTTCAGAGACAGTACACAAGATTAAGAAAATTAAAACAGAGGAACTGGAAGACTTCTATCACCACCTTTTGGTTTTGTGTCTTATATAATTAAGTAAGGGGAAATCTTATTAACAAAGAATCACAGAAAAAAATGAGGAACATGTTTGGGAGTTAGGAGGAAATCATATTATATACACATACTACCAATATATCCACTACCAGTGTAAATGAACTGATATGAAAAAATTGATACCAAGAAGAGAAGGAGCTATTGTAACAAATGCCTAAAGTGTGGACGCAGCTTTGGAACTGAGTGATCTACAGAGACAGGAAGAGTTTGGAGATCCCTGCTAGGAAGAGCCTATACTGCTGTAAATGGGCTTTAAAAGCAAGTCTGGTGAGAACCCAGAAGGGAGAAAAAAGAGCTGTAAGAGAGAGCTTCAGTCTTCTTAGAGAATTCTGTTCTGCCCTGAACAGAATGTTGGTAGAAACATAGACATTAAAAACTAGTCTGATGAGGTCTCAGACAGAAATGAAATACATGTTATGAGGATGGAGGAAAGTGCATCGTTGTTGTAAAGTGGCAAAGCACTTGGCTAAGTTGTGTTCATGTTCCAGCGTTTTGGTGGAGATATAACTTGTGAGTAATGAAATTGAATATTTGGCTGATGAAATCTCTAAGCAAAGTGTGAAGGTGTGGTTTGGCTTCTCTTGAAAGCTTACAATAAAATGCAAGAAGAGAGAAATGATTTTAAAATGGTCTGTTAATTAAAATATAAGCAGAACTTAAAAAAATGGAATATTCTCAGCTTATTCACATTGCCAAAAGAGAGAAAGCACGTTAGGAAAAAAACAAACAACAACAACAAAAAACACTAAAGGTAGGCCTGACATTTGATGAGATTAGTTTGAGTATGAATCAAAGACCTAATCAGCCACTTCAGCAGGAAAATAGCCAGTTTGAGTTGAAGAGGACAGAGATAGAAAAGACATTCCACTTAGATTTTTCAAGAAGGAACCATAGAGCTACTTGGCTGTGAATGTGCACTATTTTTCAAGAAAGGGAAGAGAACCCCAAAGGTGATTCAGAGATTATCAAATCTACCTCCTCGGTTCCAAAGCTCTGCACAGCAAAATAAATAATCAGTAAAATAAAAAATAAACCAATGAAATAAGTGAGAAGATATTTGCAAGTCATATATCTGACAAGGGGTTAATATCTAAAATATATAAAGAACTCATACAACTTAATAGCAAACAAGTAAACAGTCCATTTAAAAATGAACAGAGGAACCGAATAGACATTTTTTTTTCCAGAGAAAACACACAAATGATCAATAGTTATATGAAAAAGTCTCAACACCACTAATCATGAGAGATATGTAAAACAAAATAACAATGAGATATGACCGCGCACCTGTTAGAAGGGCTATTATCAAAAAAAACAAGAGATAACTGTTGAGGAAGACATGAAGAAAAGGGAATTCTTGTACACCTCTTTTGGGAATGCAAATTGGTACTGCCACTATGGAAAACATTAAGGAGTTTCCTTAAAAAATAAAAAAAAAAATACAATTGCTATATGATATAGCAATTCTACTGCTGGATGTATATCCAAAGTAAATGAAAACAGAATCTGGAAGATCTATATGCACTCATGTTTATTGCAACATTATTCACAATAGCCAAGATATAGAAACAAACTAATTGTCTATCAAGGGCTGAAAAGATAATAAAGATGTGATATATAAAATATATATTACATGTTTTATACATTATACATTTTATATACCACATCTTCTTTATATATATATATGAAGTATTTATATTTATATATATATAGTGTGTATGTGTGTGTGTGTGTGTGTGTGTGTATAACAGAATATTATTCAGCCATGATCCTACGATTTGCAACAAAATTAATAAAGCTTAAGGGGCATTATACTAAGCAAAATAAGCCAGACAGAAAAAGTTGAAAACCACATGATATCACTTATATGTGTGATACGAACCTAGAAGCAACACTCATGGAGATGGACAATAGATTAGTGGTTACCAGAGAGTGGATGGGAGGGAGGGGGAAGGTAGATGGGGTAAAAGGAGTCAAATATGTGGTGACAGAAAGAAATCTAACTTTGAGCAGTGAATACACAATGCAGTATATATACATATATGCCTTGCTATTGAATTGTACACCTGAAACTTATTGGATTTTATTAACCAATGTCACCATAACAAAAATAAATTTTAAAACGTTACCTAGGATCCTTTTAAAATATACTGATGTCCAAGACCCACATCAGCTCAATTAAAAAAATAATAATAATATTTTAGTATAACTATGTCTCAAATATTGCATGGGATATATTGCATGAACCATATTTATACTAAAAAAACTTATTTACTATTTATCTGAAATTCAAATATAACTGGCTGTCTTATATTTTTATTTGCAAAATCTGACAACTGTACCTGAAACTCTAGGTTTAACCAGGATTAACAATCACCGCATATGCTCTTGTATATGCAGATGATACAGATTGCACTGGATTTATTTAATGTTTTCTAAATAATTTGGCATCCTTTTACAAGTATATTTTTCCCATTTCTAGGAAGTTCAAGAATTCATTTTTAGCCTATCAGTTTCTAAGGGGCTATTAAATATCTGTTATTTTAATATTTCTAATAAATATGCTTAATATATTAGGTTTCATGTGATTCATCCAGTTTAACACTTTTGAGTATTTACTTCCTTTTTGCTATTTGCTGTTATTGTTTTATATTCCTTTGTGCATTAAATAAAATTTTACAACATATTAAAAAAAAAAAACAACAAAAAAAACGAGACCCCAGAGGCATCCCTTGCCCCTTCTGCCATATGAGAAATAAGAAGCAGCCTGCAACCTGGAAGAGAGCCCTCCCCAGACCATGCTGTCATCCTGACCTTGGACTTCCAGCCTCCAGAAGCATGAGAAACAAATATCTATTGTTTATAAGCTACCAATCTGTGGTACTTTGTCATAGCAGCCTGAATAATCTAAGACAATGACTAACGTTTTGTTTGTTTGCTTTGTTTCAAATAGGATGACTTTGATTAAAGGGAAGGCTTTTACATAGTATGTAGATGTGAAGGGGGATGAAGCTTTTTAAATTTATTTTCTTGGATGAGAGAGAAAATCATTTTCTATACTTCAGAGAAATAGTCAGTGTAGAACAATAAGATGAAAGTATGGAAGAAAGAAAAATTCACTAGGATAGCAGGGTCCAATTGGTTGGGGTAGAGTCAAATGGAATATTACAATAATAATAAAAATCATATAATACTATTCCCTTTATAGAGAAGATAAAAGAAACTGAAATGTAAAATAATTCTATTAAGGTAACATTTTGGAAAACAGTAGTAGGTCCGTCTTATTCCGAAGTCCATTCTTTTTTGTTTGTTTTTTATTGTTTTATTTTGTTTTGCTGCATTATTCTCCCTCTGCATATTCTGTACCCTACGTAAAACAGTAATCTGTGTATAGAAAATAAAAAAGAATTAAAGTAAGTACAATAATTTTGATGCAGCAAAAACAGCAAGGATTTCCAAGAAATTATGAATGGTTGCTATTTTGTATTGTCATAAACATTTTTGTCCATAGTACCTGATGTCAAATCTGTTCAATGTGATAGCTAAATTCTACTAAAAGTGTAATAAAGTGAATATACCTGGACAAACACTAAGAATAAACCAATAAATAGATTTAACTATTTTGATTCAAACGATTTACTATACACTGAAAACCTTTTAGGATTTTGCAAAAGTACAATTGGAAAGCAACTATTAGAATAATATAGAAATCAGCATGTCTTTTGTTATATTTGCAACTGTCCTTTATACACCTAGGTAGGGCCTGTTTGTTATTAGATATGAAGATGTGAGCCACTGCAACTTAATGCTTTATGTATAAATAAAGATATCACCAATCAGCAAATATCAGACCCTATGATAAACAATATGTTGTTTATAAAGATTAATATAATACAACTGTCATTATTCCAGAGCCTGGTGTCCTTGTGGGTTTATTATAGTGGTTTTATGAGTTTGTTTTGATGTTAAATAGCTCAGGGGGCTAATATAGTCTAGGGTAAAGAGCACATATGCCTATGAGGCTGAGGCTGATAATATGGGGAAATGAACCAGATTCAGTTTAAGAAGCAATATGAATAAATAGAAAATACAGTAAATTAGAGACCACATTACTGACCAAATGTGTCAGTCACTACTACTCTCAATTGATGTTTATAATGAGGTACAGGTATTCCACACTTCTCAAAACTTCACTTTATGCCACTTCACTTTTACATAAGACCTACAGTAGTATCTGTTTTTACCAACCAAAAGAAATCTGAAGATTTTCACTTTTGCGAAAAAAAGACGAAAGGAGAAAATAGCATTCGGGGTTTGTTCTGCAGTAGTCTTTTAGAGGCAGCATGCACCCAAGCCAACGAGCGTGGCATGGCCAAGCTGCTTCCCCAAGAATGACACTCAGCATCTCAGTTTCAATCCATCATAGCTTTGAGCTGTGTCTGTGCACATCAGCACTTTATCTCAAATTATTTTATGCACCTGTTAGCAAGAGATGTCCTAAGGTAATTGCTTTTCTTGCTTTATACCATTCCAGCTTACATAGGAACTCTCTACTTTCAGGTAGCAGGGGAAACCTATAGTGAAGAACCACTATTGCTTATTCATTGATATTTCAGTAGTGTGATTTCTAGCTTTATGTATAAAATTTATAAGTTATCAAACCTTAAAAAAAAATAAAACTTAAAAAAAATCACTGGGTAAGTCCAAAAAAAAAAAAAACAAACATATTTTATATCTGCTACAAATAAATTGTTAGTATTTGTTAGCTTATCCTTTGAGGTGTCAGTTGTCTACCACTGATGCTGTCGGTAAATAGTTGAGTATCATGATGGACACCCAAACATGAAAATAGTGCTAACCTCAAAGTTATATTAAGACAGTACATATAAAATAGATTAAATCAAGCATCTGCAAAAGGTAGTTGTTATAAATTGAACCACGTCATCCAAAAAGATATGTTGAAACATAACACCTGATACCTGTAAATGTAACCTTATTTGAAAATAAGATCTTTGCAGATGTAACCAAGTTAAAATGAAGTTATTGGCTTGGATTCTAATCCAACATGATTTGTGTCTTTAAAAGAAGAGAGAGACAATAATGGAGACACATACTGATGACACCGTGTGACTAAGAACAGGGCTTTTCAGTGATGTGTCTGTAAGCCAAGGAACGCAAAGCATTACTAGCAACGGCAGAAACTAAGAGAAAATCATGAAACTGATTCTTCTATAGAGTCTTCAGAGAGAAAATAGTCCCACTGATACCCTAATTTTGAAATTCTAGCTTCCAGAACTGTTAGAAAATTAAGTTCTGCTTTTTTAAGCCACCTAGTATGTGGTCCTTTATTATGGCAGAGCTAGAAAATTAACACATCTATTTCTGATCCAGAACACTTCATGTGTACTTTTGGAATAAAAATAATAAAGACGAATATCAGTGACTCAACATGGTGAAAGACTGCGTGCCTTCCCATTAGAATCATGGGCAAGACATGGATGTCTGCACTCACTTCTTTTATTCAATATGGCACTATAGGTCATAGCTAGTGCAGTAAGGCAAAAAAATTCAATACGTATCAGAAAGGAAGAAGCACAATTATCTTTTTTTTGCAAATGGCATGATTTCCTATGTAGAAAAAACAAATAGAGTGCTTCAGAAACCGATAGAGTGTACAAGCCTGCAAGACATAAGATCGACATACAAAAATCAACCATATAGCTATGAACAATTGAAAATCAAAATAAAAAATAAAAATACCATTAACTATAGCATTAAATGTGAAATGCCTAGGGATAAATATGACAACGATGTGAATGGCGTTTATGATAAAAGCTACAAACATTGTTGTGCGAAATTGAAATTCTAATAAATAGAGAGATATTCTGTGTTTATGTGGTAGAAGATTCGATATGTGTATGATACCAACTTCCTCAAATTGATTATAGATTTAACTGTATTCAAAATTCCAGTAAGCTTTTTCTTTGTAGAAATTGACAAAATGATTCTAAAATTTTTAGGAAATACAAAGGACCACAAGCAGCAAACAACTTTAAAAAAGAGCACATTTGCAATATGAACAGTATGTGTTCTAAGTGTCATTCTAAACCTTCAGTAATCAAGACATGTGGTATTTAGGTAGAAAAGCCAAATAGATGTTCATAGTGAAAAAGAGTACAGAAATAGACCCACATTGATAAGGGCCACTGGCTTTCAACAAAGATGCAAAAGCCGTTCAATGTAAAAAGAGTAATCTTTTAGATCACTGGTGCTGGAATATTTGAGGATTTGAGTACATAAAAAAAAAAATCCAATCTATACCTTGCAAGCTACACAAAAATATAACTCAAAATGGCTATATATATAACAGTAAAAGCTAAAAGCATAACATTTCTGAAAGAAAACATAGTAGAAAACTTTTTTGATCTTGGGTTATATGTATGTATGTATCTTATATACAACACCACAGTGTGATCATTAAAAGAACAAACTGATAGCAGACTTCATCAGAATTAAAAATTTCTTCTCTTCAAAATACATTGTTAAGAGAACACAAAAATAAACCATTTATTTAGAGAAGATATTTCCAAAGCATAAACCTAAAAAAAGACATGTTTAATTATATAAGAACTCACAAAAATTAATAAGAAAAAAAAATGGACAAAAATATATGGCCACATTATTTAGATAGGTATTTCACAAAAGTAGATATTCAAATGGCAAAAAACACATGCAGAGTTAAGCAGCATTATCAGCCTTTAGCAAAATGCAAATTAAAATCATGATTATCTAGCTATAATTACACACATATCATGATAACTAAAATTTTTTAAAAAGTGTCTAACATGTGTTTGTGAGGTTATGGAGAAACAGGAAATCTCATGTTTCTGCTAAGAAAGCAAAATAGCAAAAACATATTCTAAGTCATTTTGATAGTTTCTTAAAAAGTGAATCATACTCCTACAACATGATTCAAAAATTCCACTTCTAGGCATTAATCCAAGAGAAAAAAGTATATGTCTAAACAAAGACTTGCAAATAATTATTCATAGAATTTTCCTTGTAATCGCTAAAAACTAGACCAACCAAACCTATGTATGTATCTATAAAATTGAATATAATTTATCAATAAAAACAAATGAACAGCATGGTTGAATCTCAGAATAATTATACTGAGTGAAAATAAACAAACAACAACAGAGAAACTATTATATGATTCAGTTTATATATATATTTTAGAAGTCCATCAAATGCATCTGATTAATGTTTGCCTGGGTTAGAATGAAAAGATTATAAAGGAGTACCTGGACATTTTTTGAGGTAACAGATATGGTCATTGTCCTGAGTAGGGTAAATGGTTTCATGAATGTGTACAAATGACAAAAATTACTAAATTGAAAACTTTAAATATATGCAGTTTATAGTATGTTGATTATACTTTAATAAAGCTATAGTTTTATTACAACACTAACAAATGTGTGTATTTGCTATATCAAAGCTAGGAAGAACAGAATATGAATATTATAATAAATGCAAAAGCAAAAAACATAACCTTCAGTGATTTACAAGAACACTATTCTAAAAAACATTTTATTTTAGGGTGTTATCATGTGTCCTAAGAACACCTGTTTCACTCTTTACAGAAAAATGTTTGGAAACACCTCATTAGACAACATTAAATGTTATATTTCCTGTTTTTTATTTTTAACGCAAGGAAGAATGTTTAATATGTTCCATTGCATTGTGATTCTCCAAGAAGTCTATACAGATTGCAATTTTTTTTTCCAAACCTTTTGACCATTAACCACATTTTCTTGCTATACTTATTATCATCTCCTTAAATAGTGTTCTAAGGAATACAGTTTGGAAGACACCAATATAACTCGATTAATTAATATTAGCACATCTGCAAAACAATTGGGTTTACTAATAGCTAGTAAATAGTAGACCATATAAACTTGAAGAAAAAAATATTCAAAAAATGTTTTTTAAAAATCAGCTTTTTCACAAAACTCTTAAGCACAAATGATGCTTGGATCTCAGAATATACAATTCCATTTGATTATATCAGAAAAAAACTCCTTTATGGAATTTTCCATTAAGATTATTCAATTAATTTCATTTTTCTGAGTCTATTAAGAGTCATTAATTTCAGTGTAAGGATCACTATAATTTGAGTTTATCATAATAGATTTTCTAAGAGACAGAAAACATGCTGATTAAGCGACATGCATATCATGATCCTCTTGTGAGATTTTTTCCCACTGGAACTTCAGGAAGGATTGACATTTGTGTTAAGCTTTATTCTTCTTATGAGTTATGCCAATCGATCCCTTAAGAACAATTAATTTATGGTCTGTAGGAAAAACTAAATTTGGTCCTGTATCTATAATACCATTTAGTACCAGAATACAAAACTGACTTGAACTTGGTGACTGATGACTTTCTCTAAGACTTTGCTGATATAACCAGGGAGTTCTCTTTTTTAACTAACATTTATAATTAACACCTTCATGAATTCAATTATCAGAGACTAATTATTCTGAAATCTCACAGAGCAATGTAAGAATTAGATGTCCGGTTGCATTTGGGGCCAGTGAACTGTATTCTGTTCCACAGCTATAGTACAGAAAGTTAATTCTCAAGGATGGCACATGGTTTATAATGTGCTACAATTCAACTTTATGAGTTACTATAAAAGCTCTTATACAGAAAAGTAAGCATGGATATTGGTATATTTTATTTTATGTTTGAGAGACAATTCATCATAGAAGTTATTCTGTCTGGGCAAAAGTGTTTCTGTATTTTGCCCAGTTACATTATAGCCAGAATTTCTCAGAAAGAAAAAAACACATAGTAACTAGTGGTAGTTAATACATGACTAAAATACAGTTTGCAGACTTCATTATAATTAATGTGCATCAATCTCAGTGATAACCAAGAATCTCTAATTTTACACTTTATCTAGAGAACTGAATTTTCTGAAGACTAATTTAAGTCATTAAGATAAAGAAGATTCACCTTGTTTTCTAATTCTGTAGCTGAGTCAGCAAAATTAATGGTATTGTTTTTAACAGTATATGAAATTATATCAATTTATTTTATTTCCCCCTGTACTTCATTTGCTATTTTTAACATATATATTTGCTTTTTATTAACTATTACATGCTGCATATTGTATGTAATGTTAAAAATACAGACAATAATTATATATCATCTTTGGACTGAGGGAGCCCAAAGTTTAATGAAATAAAAAGATATGAAAGCAAGCAATGCTTTCATAAGCAATGCCTATAGCTCTGTAGCAGAAATATAAATATGGTGCTTGAGGAGATATTTCTAAAATTTCTATGTTCATTTTGCCTCTACTGTCAGTAAAGTGAGTATTTTACAAATTAACATCTTGATATTAATGGAGACAGTTCAACATTTAACTAATTTGTAACACAAGCAGCAGTAGTTTTTAATAAGATATAGAAATCTTTTAGCTGCCATTTATAATAGTAGCAAAATACCAATGACCACCTGTATACTTACGTTAAATAGAAAATAATGTTTTCTATGATGAGAAAAAAGTACAAGATAGTATTACTCTAAATTACCACACTATGTAGTTCAAATGCAAAAAGAACATATGAGATTTAAATGAGGAAAATTGATACATAAAATATAAACCTTCTATCTGGGTGTATGTCATGTTAGAAAAAGTTATACTTATTATCTTGGGGATGCTTAGTTGAGCTAATATTCAAAATCATGGTGGACATTAGCCATTTCTCAATATACCTGTGCTGACATAATTGTCTAGATCTATGGCATTTTCATCTAAACATCAGTGACTACCCTGGGATCCCAGAGTGTGAAGTGACTCAGCACACCAGCTTGTACAATATTTCTTTATTTTCTTCCTTCACCTCTGGTGACTTAAGTTTATGATCTGGCTCATTGAAACCGTTAAGGGGATATCGGGTGTTCCCTAATCACATACAGCAAAGGGCTGTGCGTGAAGGATGCTGACTGGATAAAATAAAAACCATTAAGCTGCACTAGTGTTTATCACAAAGTTGCAGCCTGAATTAATTCTTAGTTTCTACAGCCTAGAAAACAGTTGCTTCTGAGACTTTTTCCTCCACTAATGTTGAATATGTTCCTTTTACAATTAAATGAGCAAAACTCCATCCTAATATTTCATTACTAATATCAACTACATTTTCACCTAGATTTCTTTTTGGTAAAATTCCCTCAGTGTTATTGTGTATGAACTGCAATTTTGTGACTAAGTGGACTGCTATTTGTAGTAAGCAAAACAATGCAATTAGAGGTGTGATTTTTTTTTAATTTGTAGAAAATTTTACTAACAAAAAATAATTAAAAATAAAGTCTAACTTACTTTATCTATGATCTATCATCACCAAATTATAATTGATTAAAATCTGAGTCGCACACTTTTAAAATGTTAGACATGTAGTAAGATCTAAACAATATTTATTGAAATTTAAATCAAAGGATAAAACCTTGCCTCATTCTCCACATGCATCTCTGATTCTAACATTTGATTGTTTTTCTGTTTATCATGTTTCAAAAATAAACTAAAATTCTCTGCTTTTATTAGAGTCCTAAATATTTTCTCAATTTAAGTATTGAAAATATCCCAAATCTATACAAGTATTAAAGCTCATAGCCTCAGAAATTCGCTGATGTTTACAATGTTTAAATATATGAATTTTCAAATCAAATAATATACAATTAACATATATGCACATTCATACAGAGACACATACACCTGTTAAATTTTGATGAACAGATAGCAATAATGGAAACAATATTCTGTAAATATGACTAGAAATATTAGCTGGTTTGACAGCTTAAAGATATTTTTTATAACACTCTGGAATAAGAAACATTCACATGACTTTTCTGCATCACATTTAAAATATAAAAATATATATCATGCATGTCTCATGCCATGGAATAATAGAAAAAAATTGGCATTGGTGAAACTGACCTGAACATTTGTTTTCAGAAGTATATCCTTGTGCAAGCTGCTGAAGCCCACATCACAGTTTGTGTATTTGATGTATAAAGCATTGCATAAGCAAGAAAGCATTTCACAAGGTCAGAAATGAAACACATCTGAATCTGCTGTTAACATTCAGCAAACTATACTGCAGATAGTCTGGAATCATTTTTTTTTTTCTGTCACTATGGATCGGATGCCATTCAACCTACATAGAAAATGATGGCATAAGTTCTGTTTCTGTAAGAATATACTTTGCAATATAAAAGAATTGCACTGCACTGCATCTTCTCAGACAACTGAAATATTTAACTCTAATAGAAATCATTTATAAGGATCTGTGTCAGTGAAAGTAATGTACAAGGTAAAAATATGGTGAATATCTAGTTGAAATCAAACTCCGTAAAAGACAAGTACTTTCCTTCTAAATTCAGAGTAAATATAATGTGACCAGTAGTGTAAAATAATGAGCATTAAGCCACTGTCCCCCTCCTGATCAGAACTTTGGTTGTTCTTATGCTAAGTGTAGCATAACCTTGTTCTAATTTCATAGCACATAAGTTGGTATATCATGACAGCAAAATAATTTGGCTCTCAATACCAAGAGACCTAAATGAAATAAAAATAAGCAAATGATAATAAAATGGGAAATATTTAATTTTATATCAATGGATCCTTTATTGTGATACACACATACATACATACACAAATACTTTACATACATGTAAATGTGATATCCCTTTACACTTAAAAAGCTATTAATATGGACTGCATTTCAATAGTAGATTTTGTGAAACTTTTATATCTAAAAATAACTAAAATAAGATATATTTTACAAGAATGATGTTTTTGCATTTCTTAAACTCAATTTTACTTTTCTAGATAGTAACCAATTTTTTTATATTTAATTATACCTATTTTTCAAATTGTGATGTTATTTTTAGCAATATTGTAATAATTTTATTTGGTATTTTGTCTTGATACCTGTATCCTGTCAAATTTTCTCAACATCATATCCTGGCCTCAATTAATTGGCCTCTTTCCTTCTCATAATTACTCATTTGAGAATAATCTTCCTTCTGCATGAAAGCTATATTCTTGGATCCAATATCTATATAGTAATTAATTTAATATTCATGGCGACCCTTGTTTCCATTTCACAAATGATAAGTATGATGATAATCATGAGCTACTTCTGAGACATTAACTCACTCTCCCAATGACATAGAGTAAGCAGTAATTTGTTGAGCTAAAACTTGAGTTAGTGAAGTTGAGCTAGGAAAGCTGTGTTCTTCACAACTAGAAATATTGCCATTAAAGGTGGCAGAGTCAGCACGGCCAATGGCCACTTCAATCTACATAAATGTTTATAAACACCCATTTTCTCTGATGAGGGGTGTATTTAAAGGCCCACTACACTAGTTGACAGTCTACTAACTTAGTACCAACTTTGGGACTTTCTAACCATCGGATCATGGTCAATATCTTCGCCTTTATGGATCTCAGTTTCCTCATTTGTGAAATGAGCATAAAAATGTATAACTTGTTAAACCTACTAGTATGTAGTGACATCAAACGAGATCTTGAGGAAAATATATTTTTTAAAAATATACGTTAAAATTTGTTTAGATTTAAAATTGTAGTAGTAGTAGTACAACCCAAGAAAATACTATTGACGAGATACACATTAACTTATCGATTCAATAAAGATCTAACAGTAAGTAGAGATACCAGGGGAGGACGAAATTACAAAATGCATTTAATAGGAATAAGCAAAGGGAAGCCTGCAGAAAGAAACAATAGACAGCTGTTTCTATTTTCATATCCTCATCACCTAACCCTATTGCTAATACCATCACTCTATCCATAATGCTATTGGGATAAACAAATCAAATTCTGGAATTTTAAATATAATAGAAAGTAACATTATTGCCCAAAGGAACTTGAGATGTCCTTTTTTGGGAGTTCCCGAAAAGCAGGAGGAAATAATCTCTTTCTTTTTCCACAATGTATTCTTCACCAGAGGCTCTCAGAGTTATCCTGTCACCACAAGAAGCAGACACCCCTGTGCACATGTTAGGACTCCATGGGCCCCATCTCAACCAAATGAATGAAAATCTCAAGGAATGGGTCCGAGTTAAATGCTCTAATAAGCTCTCAGGATGATTCTTACGCACGCTAATGATTGAGAATCACTGCTCAACGCATAGACCAAACATCAAAGAAACCATGCTTGTGCAGTACAATAAGCAATGTGTCAACTGTGCTTATATAGCTCTGCAGCTGGATATGTGTGTGAAGATCTGAGGTGGGGAGGAGCAGAGTGGTCATATTTATTCAAAGATTATTCAAATGCCTACTCTAGATTTGAACCTGTTCTGAGTGCTGAGGTCACAAAAGTGAATAAAGCATCAGCCCTAACTCTGTATAACCCAAATAACCATTATAATGAAGATTCCCAAATCAAGACACCTCATCAAATTGAGAAGGATTAGAATAATTCCCAGAAAGGTGATATTTGAGCAGCATCTGGACAAGCATACTGGTTTTAGGAGACAATCTATTGAACAATGCTTAGTTGGAAAGCAGAGGTAATATATTTAAAGCTACAACTGCATAAGGAATTTTGGACAATTTGGAAAACCGACAGTAATAGTCCTATAGCCAGAAAAACAAAAACAAAAAACTAAAAAGTAGATACAAAAATTGTGAGACAGGAATTGGAGAGATGTGGACTCTTCAGGACGGTGCTTCATTGTATGTCATTCTAAGAAACCAGTCCAATTCTATGTTAAGTATGAGAGTCACTGAGAAATTTTAAGAAGAGTGGCAACCCGTTAAGATTCCAGTTTTAGGAGCAGAATATAGGATGAATACAAGGGCAAGACTGGATGCAAAGGGTTTAATTAAGATCTTACACTAGACAAGAGAAATGAAAACAAGGTCCTACATACACTATGAGAGTGGTAGTAAGGATGAAGAAGAAAGTATGGTTTATAGAGATATTTATTCATGCCATGAAAAAAAAAAGTGTAATATATGAGAGGAAACACATTTAGTTTGGAACATGCCAAGTTTGGCATTGCTTAGAAAATAGTGAATCAAAGAATTTTTAATTCAGAGAATAATTCTGAGTTACACATATTAATTTGAGAGCCATTGGCAAATAGGTGATAGCTGATGCCACAGAAGTTGATGAGAACTCTCAGAGAGATTGACAGCTAGAAAAAAGTAAGAGAGTCAGACTGGGGTAGTCAGACTGGGGTAGGAAGGGAGAGAGTTCAAGTGAATGAAGGAGGGTCTTGAGAGTGGCAATGGGTAACTAAGTATAGAAAGATTATGTAAAATTTAAGAAAGGTGAGAAGCAAAACCTGCATTGAATTTGACAATGCAGAAACCAGTAACGACTCAGGAAATGAACAGTTCAGTAGAGCAGAGGAAGCTGACAAATATTTCAAAAGGTTGAAGAATAAAAGGAAACCTTATGTGGTTGCATAAAAAGGCTTCCTCTAGACAGGACATGGATTTGTTTCCGTTTTATTTCTTGTGAGGGAATAGTTTTTAGAATCTATTATTTAAAAGGTAGGGAAATTTTAAACAGATTTGCTCTGTCAAAAGAAGCCAGCAGAAAGTAAACATGTTTAGTTTTCAGAAAGAGGATGTAATTAAAGATATAAGGCAAACTATCAAAACATCGAGATTTGATTGTTCATAATAGTAGGTACCCAAAGCAAAAGGGCCCAAAGCAGTTTGTCAAGGTGCCCACTGATCTGAAGCAGCCTTTATTTTATTTATTATACCACAGGGCAAATTCTTAAGTTCAGAATATCTCCTCTGGCTGTACTGGCTTTTCCAGTCTTATTGTTTACTCAGATTCGCTTCAGTGATTTGGCCTCCAATCTCTTGTAATTTCTTCCAGAGTCTCTTCTCTGTCATGTCATCATATCTGATTTTTAGAACTCTTTGATTCAGTAATCTTTAAAGACCTCACGTGCCCTTCTCAGCTGAAGCATACTGCGGCCGGCACTGAATATTCAGCAAAGGTCAGGATTATAATACTGATACTGATGGAGAAATTATTGCAGAACATGGATAGAGGCAGTGGCTTTTGTGTGTGTGTTTGTTTTTCTTTATAATTAGTTGTGAGAATGAGAGGTAAGAATGAACATGGACAGAGGCAGTAAATTCTCAATAGTTGGTTCAGTTTCTGAGATTGGGAAACCCAATTATCATCGCTTTCATATGCCATTGCTTTTGAAAGGGCTCTATATTATGGTTATGTATGTTGAAGAGGCCAACGGCAGTGACATTAGATTCCTAAGACTGTCACAAACTGGGGCGGCTTAAAATAACTGGCATTTATTGTCTCACAGTTCTGGACGTTTTAAGTCCAAAATCAACGTGTCCAAGGGCCACATTTTTCCTGAAAGCTAGGAGACAATCTATCCCATGCTTTTTTCTTAGCCCTTGGTGTTGCTGGTAATCTTTTAAATTCCTTGTATTACATAAGTATTACTCTGTTCTCTGCCCCTATCATCACATGGCATTCTCCCTATGTCTTTACATCATC
The DNA here is from genome assembly GCF_000151845.1 of Pteropus vampyrus. Lineage (NCBI taxonomy): Eukaryota > Metazoa > Chordata > Mammalia > Chiroptera > Pteropodidae > Pteropus > Pteropus vampyrus. Next base: position 2,417,987 of record NW_011888808.1, read on the forward strand.
TTCCCTCTGTGTATGTCTATTTTTGTGTCTCCATTTCTTATAAAGATATATTTGTATTGGATTAGGGCCCAATATGACCTCGTCTTAAGTTGATTACATCTGCAAAGACCTCATTTCCAAATAAGATCCCATTCACAGGTACTGGGGGTTAGGGCTTCAACATATATATTTCAGGTGACACAATTTGACCTACAGCAGCTGTATTGAGTTAGAGCTGTGCAGGTTAGTGGCAGGTAGGGTACAGACAGAAGTACAGAAAAAAGATAATGGCAGAGAATATCCAAAGACACATGTCAATGGGTTAGTAAGAAAGAGATGTGTGCTGAATGAAGATAAAAGAAGACTAATAGAATGTTAATAGATAAAAGAGGAAAAGAAATAGCCAATGTAGAAAAGAAGTTATGTGACTAAAATCAGTATAATCATGCTTCCTGTGGAGTATGTGAAAGTTATTTTTCCATGGTGAATGAATTTTCATATATTATTTCATTCAATGAGAAAGATAGAGAGTAATAAATAAATTTGAAATACAAATGTATAGGTAACCAATTTTAGAATATAATTTGAGATATTCAAGTAAGTAAATAAAAGTGATAAAATATTTCTTTTTAGCATGACTGAAATTTTTAAGTAATTTATGTAAAACACTTTGATAAATTTTACGTTATGCAAATATATTTTCTGAAGCTCAATATATACAAACCACAGGAAACATCAAAAGCTAAAATAATTGTAAATAGGATAGAGGCTACTGTGGTTGGTTTATGATGTCTTGGGTTAGATTCAACTTCATTAATGTATATAATTAGATAATGTACATTAAGGTACATTTTTCATCTTTCCTACTTTCTCCCAATTAAATGGCATCTAATAGATTCTCAATAAATATTTTTTAATGAATGCATATTGTTAAATGAGATCATAGGCAATTTATACACACTTTGGTTATGGTTTATTGCTTTAGAGTCAAATATTTATAACCTTTTATTTTTTTTATATATGTAAATTTTTGGCTAGAAAGTGTAGAGTTAAGAAAAAACTTCAATGTGCATTTTTGATCCTCTTATCTTCCCCCAAATAGCTATTTTGTCTAATAAACAAGCAACTTCACAACCAACGGCCTATAAAATTCATCAAAATTTTTTTTTTTTCATTTTCCTCGCACATGACTAAACCTCAAGAGTGAATGAATGTATCCTGTTAGCCCATGACAGGAAAGCAATGGTGTTTATCAATGAAACACCGTGTACCACAAATACATATTGTTTGTTAGTGGGATTCATACATGTTGATTTAGTTTCCCCTTAAATGAGAGATGAGAAGATGAGATGCTAAGGAATAATCTTCTTATCTTATAGGTAGATGTAATAGTAAATATTTATTTATGTGTGATGTCAATATCTCAGTAACAGGAAAAGTAGATAATCTATACCAACAAAATGTATGCTTTAGTATTGTGCTTAATTTCAAGCAGGAATGATATCAGACTATGTTGCATCTGACTTCGTCTGCTCCATTCTGTTCTTGCTTTCTACGTCTCTTAATCTTACTTTATTATATCTAATTAATATGTAAAATATTCAAAGTAAATTTTTAACTCTGTATGTGTAATTTAACTTGATAAAATCTTTGTGAGCAAAACATCATTTAGAGCAGAAAAATATAGTATTTTAGATTGCCCATCAATTAAAGTTATCACAGGGCAAATTTTCTCTACTGGCAGGATGAAAAAAAATGCCTCATGCATCCTTTTAATGTACTTTGAGAATTGTATATAATTATTTTAGAACAATAAACATAACATCAATAAAAATAACACAGTGTTTTATGATTTTGCACTGTATCAGTTCGTACGTCAAAATTGAGTACTACAAACTTTTAGATCTTTGGGAGGGAGTTATAATATCAGCCTATATAATTATGATGGGAATAAACAGAAAAGATTTTGATTTCAAGAAAAGCAATGGACCTTTAAAACAGACAACAAATAAAGAAAAAAATAATAATTTCAAACACTTTTCAGATTACCAATTACATAAGGATTACAAGGTACAGTAAGTTTTGGAAAATCTCCAAATATCTCATATATATACACATATGTATATATGTGCACATACATATGTATATATGTACACATACCTATATATATATGTATATATGCACACATACATATGTAAATATATGTATTCATTGAGATTCACAGTGAATTATATTATCTATACTTATAATCACACTTGACAGGAGTAGATTAATCTGCTGAGAAATTTCTATAATAGAATGCACTAAATTCACATTACTCCCACTACGATTTTATAATAGGTTAGAATGTTAGTAAATTACTTAAAAGCAATGCAGTTTCTATGACCCTAAATCTACTTTAGTATAACATAAGTAAACTAATTTATAATTTATAATGCATGTAATATACTCTTTAATATAATTACTCTTTAATTATAGTATGACATATTAAATTCACTTAAACTTTTATTCACATTGTAAACATTTTGAACCCAAGATATGATTCCAGAAAGCATAGGCATTTTCTGCAGATTTGAAACAGTAATAATCTTACTATGAGATTTAAATATTTAACAACTTGCTTAAAGTGAGATAAATGAATAAAGACACTTCAAATGGTTGATACAAACACAAAAATCCATGTAAATACAGATTGCATTACTTAAATATTTTATTATTATATGCATGCGTTTTATATTTATATCAAGATGGTTGAATAGAAAGATGGATAGAGAAATGGATACATGATAGATGATAGATAGATGATAGAAAAATAGATGGATGTATTACATCTATTTTATTATGTCTATTTATTTCTTGCTTTACCAGAAACAACTTAATGCAGTCTTTTAACAGAAAGGTCTTAGTATTTATTTAAACATATAATACACTTTGGATAAAAAAATTATTTTGAAAAAAAGTAAAGAAAACATAGATTAGGGTTATATTTTAAAAGTTAAGAGTTAATACACAGGTTATGTGAAAATGACTCCACAGGGTTTTATTGCCTCCTTCACTTATAATATGATGAAATACGGTTTTAAGCATTTTTACAAATTGCCACATATAATCGTGACAACTTCCCTCTGAGAGAAGATATATCCTCTCTTACCATGAGGAAGCTGACACAGAGAGGATGACTCACTAGCTAAGTAAATGCTTCTGGCAGGTAGCAGAGGCTGCTTTTAAATTCAGCAAGTCATTCTGAAGCATGATCTCAACCAGCACAGAGGGCTTCAAACTTTTCCCTAGAGAAAGACCACAACTTTAGTCTTAATTTTGCTTGTAACAAAAGAAACAATCCATTCAATGAGCCACAACGTCCATAATTTAAAAACAAGCCAATTTCACTAAAGAAACATCGAGGCCATTGACAGTTTTACCCTGTGAATCTCCATAAACTGGACATTGCATAACATAAGGTACAGATTCAAAAGCATCATCACAGTGAATATAACTAGTGCCACTTTTTCTTATGACACCTTTTAGTATAAGCAATGACAAAGCACAATTCTAGGATGAGGAAAATTCCTCTAGGAGAGGAATTTGAGTTAGGAGGTGGTAATAGAGTGGTATGAACCAAACAAACACTTCTCTGGAGCTCATATTGAAAGCATGATTAATTTGTAGTATCAAGTATGGAATAAGAATATTTCTTGAGACCATCCTCTGAACCACACATTGGAAAATAATTGTGCAGCAGTAGATCATTCTCCTTGACAATATCTACAATATTTTTGTTCTGATAAATAACTAGAAGGCATATCTATCTTGCCAGATTACTGCTGTCTCTATTATTCTATAGTCCTCTGAGCTAACCATCTGTAGAATATTTTTTTTTCCCTTTTTAGAAAAATAGAACAGAAGGGAACTTGCCTGGTTAGAAAAACAACTTATCTCTGCAACGAGGTATATTGTGGGTAGGGCCAGGACCTTCATTCAAGAAGTTTTTGAGGTGCCAACTAAAGAGGTGAGTTCAAAAGAGCCATAATTCAGTTCCATAGGGGGAAAAAGCAAACTATATCTCTCTTGTAAAATCTCCCAGTTAACTAAATTAAAAAATATATACATATATATAAGACAGCATAGAAAAATACAGTTTTGTTTTTCTACATCCCATCCAATCACTGAAATATATTTACTTATGTAATGAAGAATATTTTTAAAAAACAATGTAATTTACATTGATTTCTATCAAAATTGAGAGTTCTAGAGGAATCTAGCAGATTGAGGTTCTAGAAGAACTGATTTATAATTCTTCCTTTGAGCAAACTGTCTACTTAGTGAAGCAAGTTGCCTCCTTCTAGGTCACTAACTCATCAAGAATAACATAAAGGCATTAAATTTCAAATATAAAAGTCATCCGGGGAGTACATGCTCATTTACTTCACTCTCAAATAAGTGTTAAGGTTTTGGAAATTAAAAATGTGAATAACTGGTGTCATTCATTTAACATATATTTACTGAGAGCACACTTTAGGTCAAGCATTTTCCCGATACAGCAGTAACTATCTTACCTTATATTCTTGTAAGAAAGACAAACAATAAAGTCTAATAATAAGCACATTAAAGTATATCACACACGCTAAAAAAAAAAAAAAAAAGGAAGAAAAATGGAAAGTGTCAGTGAAGATATGATGGATGCCAAAGGAATTGAGGAAGAAAGCAATCTGGATAAGGGAAAAGCATTTCTGGAAAGGGAACAACATGCACAAAGACAGGTAGGCAGAGACATCTCACAGTTTCAAAAAAAGAAAAATGAGAGTAATGTGTCTGGAGCAGAATGAGTGAGGTGAGGAGTAGTAGGGGATTAAATCAGAAACATAAGAGATGGGAATTGGCAGAAGGCAAGGTAGAGAATTATGAAACACATAATGGATTCTGAGTTTTACTCTAAAATGGGAAAACTGGTTAGCTTTGAATAGGCAGCGACATGATCTGAGGTAAACTGAAGTGAAACTTCTGTCATCAACCAAGGGGAGTGATGGAGAAAGCATGGAGTTCCATTAGGAGGTTAGTGTAGTACTAAAAGCGACAGATAGTGACAACGTGACTCTGGACGGGAATGCAGCTGTAGGAAAGTTGGCAGATTATGGATACATTGAACGTGGTTTGGCATCAAAGTGAAGGCAACTATGATGATTCCAGTCATTTGGCCTGAGCAGCTGGAAGAGAGAATGAGAGCTCCTAAAGTTGAAGTCCCCGAAACATCAACACAAACTACACATCTAAACAACAAAAATAACAATAACAACAACAAAATATGAATTATTTATAGCTGATTGCTCCTCAACATAAAAATGTTCAAAGGATGAATATCTGTGTTCATGGTTCAACATTACCTCCTATAAAACAATAACCTGGAAACCTTAGGTTTGCAAATATTCAAAAAGAAATATTTTAGATAAAATATTTTATAGGTATCTTAATTTAGGGGGAGTAAATAAAAATGTTATTCTACAACTGGAATTTAGCACAACAGGACTATTCCATGTGAATTCATAAATCAAATAATTGTCAAGAATTTAAGTTCACCATTTAATATGGTAAATAATTTTTTTTTAATATTTGCAGTTTGAAATTTTTTTTTTTTTTAAATCAACTCTGCAACACAGTGCTGAATAATATCCTGGAATCTTTCCTATTAGAGTAACTGAATCTTAGTTTCTCGAGCAGGGAAGCATAGGCTCTCTAGTGGTAAAAGAACTCGGATTCTCACCACTCTTATTCACATAAGTTTTTTCATAGAAAAGTAAACATATAATAGTTTCTAAAGTCTACTACGGCCATGCTGCTTTGAACAAACCCGATCCCTTCTGATCTCGAAAGCTAAGCAAGGTCAAGCCTGGTTAGTACTTGGATTGGAGACCACTTAGGAAGACCAGGTGCTGTAGGCATAAAAAATAAATAAAAAATAAGGGATTGCAAGCTGACAAGGTCCTTGCAATCTATGAGGTCAACTAAGGGTTGCCTCGCCTAAAAAAATAAAATAAAATAGTTTCTGAGCTACCCATATATTTCCACAGGGACAAGTTGTGTGTATGCATATTTCCATGTTGGAAATAAAATACGGACATCAATCCTTTTTTCTCTTTTCTCACTATCTACCCCTGTATCGTAAGAAATATAATATATTTTCCGTCCAGGAGCTCTTGTCACTTTAGACTTTGGGGAAACAATTTTTAAGATACCTTGTAGGGGCTAGGACTGGTTTCAAGTTGAGAAGAAGTGAGAAAAAGAACATTTCCATGTAGCTCTTAGACACTGAGATTCTACATATCCTTAAGGACAAATGGGTCAATCATCAAAAGAATATGAAATCTCCGCAGACTGTCTTCATTTTCAGAACAGGCTAGCCTTCTTGGTTCAACAAAGAGCAGAGTACACAGCCCATGAGATGGCTAGTCTTTTGAACTAGGGCTTGCCAGATCTATATTGGGTCCTGATATCTGACTAGTCCTAGATTTATGTCATGTGCTAACATTCAACAAAACTCTTCTTCATTAAAATAAATCATTTTAAATAAGTGAATTCATTAAAACATGTCTTTATCCTCGTCTTAGATATATACCCACAGAATTAGTGCTTCCATGAAATGTGTAAAACAAATAAAAGCTAAAACCTCCACAATATTAATGTGAGCACGCATCTTTCATTTTAACAAAGAAAACTGAAGGAGATAAGTAGAAGAATTTTATTTTTTTAGGAGTCAGACCAAAAAAGATGTGGAAAACACAGAAATGGGTTATTAGAGATAGACTGATGTGGTTCTAACCGCCTAATGGGGACTTTCTATTCTACTGTGTCCCCCTCCACGAGCATCTGTGGGGAGCGCAATACTTCTTTAGAAGGTACAAGCAGAGTCATTGTACAGATACTTTTCTAAATTGGGTTGAACACAACAGCAGATGCTAAAATTTTCCACTCGTATATAAGAAAAGATATTAGAACTTTAACATATTCATTTCAATTCATCTTTTAAAATTTTTCATTTTGATCTATGCTATTAATTTGCATAATATGTTAGCACAGCAGTGTGTGTGCATGTGTGTATATATATATATATATATATATATATATTATCATTACAAAATATACATATATTGAGGGACAAATTGGATCTCTTGCTGATTAAAAGAGACTGAATACAACCAAGAAGTTTTGAAGATCACAACTTAGAGTCTTGGTTCCTGAAAGTTTTTCTAGATAAATGCTAATTCCGGTTTCAGTTTCCTGTGGCCCATGAGGATCATAAGGTAAAGGAAAAATTTAGAACATGCTTCAATTTCAAGAACTCTCCTGCAGTCTGTATTTGTGACTTTATGACTCCTAGGATTTAAAATGTTCAGACTTATGATATTGTCATATAAAATGATTTCTTTTTCACATTTTTAAATTCTCCTCTAGTAAAATAATTGTTAGTAACATCATTATAAGTAGAAGTAGTAGTATTATAATTGCTAAGACTGTTCCTTAGAAATTATTTGACCTGTAAAATCCCAAAGGCAAGGAATCTTTGACGTACAGACGGTCTTTCTAGTTCTATCTTCCTAATCTGCCTTCCTTCCCTACACTGTTGGTTTGATACTTTACTGATATGATTTTGCCTCACCTAATTGCTATAAATGTTAGAGGCCATGCACTTTAACTCAACACTAAATGAGTTTCAGACCTGAATGGTTTTAAATGTCAGGAAGCAGCATCTTTTCAGTAAATCAAATACAATGTATTGGAAGAAATTCTAATTGGGGAAACAGTTAAATCATGGGTCTCTCAAATTTTCTGGTATGAAGATTATGTATAGCCATGCCCTAAAGGAGAGGGAACCTCAGAGGTATGTTTTTGATATTGGGGTGAAGACTATCTTAAACCTCTTTTACTTAATATATTTATTTTTCTGTGAATGCAGAGCACACAAGCTCAATGCTTGATGTTATGATTGTCTATATTTCAAAGTATCTACTGAAATATGGTATAACAAAATTGGTAAATAACTCCAAAATGAGAATTGTTTGAGGATGGCCATGATTCAACACTCAGACTTCTGTGTGTTTGATTTTCTATCCAAACAACAATGCAAATTTACGTGCAAGATCAAGGGGGGAAGTGACAGTGTATCTTTGCCTCTCTCCTTGCTATTCATAGAGGAACATGAAGGCCCATCAATGTTCTGAGGTCTACATAGCCCAGGTATCTAGAGGAGTCTGGAATTGGGAGATCACTACCTTTAAAGTGTGTTAGTCTAGGAGATGCTATGTAAGAACTTAGTGAACAATATAAGAAAAAACTTTTTTTATGACCCAGTTAGTTCCATATTCTACAGTTTATTTGAGTCTATTTAAGGTTTCATGGCATCAGGCAGGACTACAGACACCAAACTAGTAAAGGACTTGCAGAAGTAGGAGCCACTTGGCTTTGACCCTTGTCTCTACTCGGACTTCTCATCTAAGAACTAGGGACAAACTGTGCTCAGACACACAATGATGACACAGTCTTTCTAAAGTGACACCGACTATGTTCAGCCCTGTAGAGGGTCCAATTCCAGCCAAGGCAGAGGAGACAGCTATTTAAAAAAAACATGCAATATGATAGTACCAAGTGAATTTTAGTAGTAAACTCTGGGGTTGTCATATATCCATGTGTCTAAAATGCCTTTATTATAAAATTTAAAAAGACAATCATTAAATTGCATTGCAAAAGAAGTAATTTATAGCTAAATGTGCTAAATTCTCTAGTTTATATATGACTGTTCAAAATTTATAAATCATGCACCTAATACTCACCCAACCACAGAGTTGGTAGTTCCTGTTCCCAACATGTAATTTTTATAAACTTAGGTGATAGATCTTTGCTAAAAGTCTAAGTATGTTCTGAGATTCCCCATTCCTTTAGGAATCACTTAGCTTCTTAAAAAAAGACCATATAAAATGATAGCAATATATAAGAGTGAAATTCAGAAAAGAAAATATTTTTTAAAAAACAAGTTACAGAAGTTCAAGCCCCAAATGATGCATTCTTCATCAATCCAAATAGAAATATAGAACATAAATTTCAATGATGTGCATGTATGTGAGATTCATTAATTTAAGAAAGAAATCCTTATTGTTAGTCCATAATTTGCTTGGCACTAGGAATAAAAGAATGAACAAAGAACAAAGTGGTTCCCCTCACTGAGCCTAATTATAGCAAAAAACTGACTCAAATAATCACCCAACTAAATATGTAATTACTAATTCTGATTGTTATGAGGAAAATACAGGATGTGTTGAAAACATGTAACAGAGAGTCAGTTCTAGTCTTGGGGATCAGAAATAAATTCTCTAAAAAATTACATTAAATCATGAACATAATGAATTCTAAAACAGGAGGTACCTGGAAACTTAAAAGAATCAGAGAGAAGGAAGCCAGGGGGGCTGAAGGGCAAGTTTAAGGAGAGTTTGGAATGACATGAAGTTTTTTTCCTTAAGGACAACAGAAAATCCATTGAGATTTAGGCAGAGGAGTGACATCGACAAATTTATATTTTAAAATGACTTTTTGGGCTTTAGTATTGAGAACCGATCTCACGGAACAGAGAGGGTATGGGCAGATCTATTAGCAGCCTATTGAGTAATACAGTGAAGATATGATAACACCTTGGCCTTAGATAGTTTATCAATGACAGACATCCAACATGCAAAGTAATTTTTGCAGATATTCTCTCATATCAAAGAAAACAAAACCCTGAACAGTCATACAAATTAAAGTTAGAACAGCACTAGAGAGGACATTATCTAATTCACACATGTTGAAGGTAAGAATGCAATAGTGCCTTCAAGTGAACTGCTTGCATGGTATTTCATTTACATACATTACCTACCAATTGGAGGGTAAAAGTTATTTGTGAAATGAAGCCAAAAAGGAACTAAACAATATTTTCTTTTCCTTGATATTTATTATTTTTCACATTAAGCAACAGACACACCAAAGCCATAACCAAGAGATAGAATACAGTGTGATTGTTGTTCAAGAACTTTCCCTAATACTCACAAAATACTCCTATGTCAGTCTCTACTGAACAGGTTCTGACATTGTCTGATCATTAATTGTTCATGATAATCAATTTCAGTTTTTACATTAACCTTAAATATTCATATTTTTACATATATAAACATCAGTGAAAAGTCAGATTTATTTAATTTGGAAGTAAGAAGACTTTTTATAACCTTTCATTAAGTTGAGTTTTTTTTCTTTTAGATAAAAGCTGTATATTAGGACAAAAAATACTTTTTTTTTTCTCTGTAAAACCAGTATATGGTATAGACGTCTAGGGTTGTTTATTTGGATCTTTGAGGACTGCTGCTTCTGTTGACTGACTTTCAAACTATATTTCACAGCAAATTATCTAGAAACTTTAAATCTATTAAATTTGAATGGTTGAAAAATCAAAATGAGGATTTCTGTTTTATTTCTAAAGCATGTTTGTATGCGGAAATGAAAACAGGGAGGGAAAGTGGTTACACTGACTTAAGTTTTAAAAATGCCAAGAGTAACTAAAGTATGATGAAAGAAAATAAATAAGCATTAAAAAGCAGCAAAGAAGCAGCCTAGAAAGTTCTATTTTTTCATCTTTTTTTCAAAACCATAAAAGCCCAAGAATTTGGTGAACTAAGTCACTTTCCGTTGAATACTGAGAGTACTGTTATACCTCAGACATAGGAATCTAAGGTCAAATGTACTCAGATATAGATAAGCTGTTCTCACTATGGTCTGGCATTTTATTGTATATGAAATTCAATGATTACAATGATCACAGATACCACTTATATCACATGAAGCTATTGTGAATTTCATATACAGGAACAATAAAATTGGGGTAATAAATTTATTGAAACTGGATAGAGGATTGGCTGTAATCGAAAAGGTTAAGTGACACAGAATGCTAGACATAAATAAGAAAATTAAATGCCTATGTACACACACACACAGAGTAACAACTCAGGGCAAAACCTCTGAGAGTAAAGACTATAATGACAGTTTGGTTTGCTTGATGATGTTCTTCTATCTCATAACCTGCAAAGAGAGTTGGGTTGTTTAAGTGTTGAATGGGGGAAGGAACAGAGAAAGGCATGAGGGATGTCGCATTGGTCAAATAGATGTCCTCCCTCTTTCTTTTCATTTCTGCCCCTCCACCTTACACAAGCCTAGGTCAGACTTGTATAAATAGGCAAGAAACATATATGTCCTAGTTCCTATGATGTGTTGTCAACTAAAATAACATTTACAAAGAATCAAAAAATTAAATTGGTTTTCTTCATATTAATAACAAAGAATATGAATTTTAAAAACCTTAAGAAAAAATTTGTAAAATCAAAACTCACAATTGTGAAGATAATTCCTAAAATATATATAATATATACGTAAACATGTTTTTCTATTGGACAATAAGCGAAGATAGTAAAATTGCTGCCCAAATTGTAAGAAACAGACATGTAAACGAATTAACTTATCACCACATAGGTGACATGTGATGGATTTAAGCACAGCAGAAATGTCTCCTGCCATTTCTTGATAGTAATTTTACTCAATTCACATTGAGATTTCCCCATGTACTTTGAGAAACCAATGCTAGGTTGCAATGGTTTTGAAATATGTAGCCAGTGTTTATTTTATTACTGATATTAATTTAGCCTGCATTCTCATATAACTGTTATCATTTCAGCATATTACTAGACCCATATTCTTGGTATCTTTTCTTTCAGTTTCAGAAAAAAATTGAAAATATTTATTTCATTACTTTGAATGCTAATATTTCTATCTACTTCTTTATTTTTCTATTGCACATACCCTTGTGCTCATTCTAGTTGTTTTTCTCTGTGTCCTCTAATATGACAAGTAATACATATTTTATGTGATATTATATATATTATATATATTATATAATACATACGTATGTATATACATACGTATGTATTATATAATATACATACGTATGTATATATATATATAATATATATAGGCTCAGAAGTCAAAGGAATCTGAATGTGAATGTTGAATCTACTCTACAAATTGAGATAGTCTAACTTTTAATGAATTGAATAAAGAAATGCATGTAAATTCTTAATGCAATACATTATACATACTGCAAAGTTTAACTCAATTTCCTCTTTTCTTTTTTGCTAATTGTGTTTAGGTATCTTCTTTTCTAAAAAGAGATTGGGTTAAAAAACAAAACAAAATTAAAAATCAACTTTACCTTACCATGACCTCCATTCAATAGCATAAAACCCCCCTGTGCCCTTTCATCCTTAAACTCCTGGAGCACACAGAATGTACTTGTTGGTTCTATGCCTCATTTACCATTATTACTAGTTCATAATCCAGCTTTTAGTCCTTTATTTTATTTTGGAGAAATAAATGTCTAGCGACCCACAGTGGAAGATAATTCAGTGATCAAGAGCAAAACAAGATTCTGCAGCCAGAAATCCAGGTTCAAATCCTGTTTGTACAATTTATTGGTCATGTGACCTTATCTGTCATAAAAGCTTAATAAAATGAAATGAGTTAATACGTATAAATCTCTTAAAATAAAGTTTGGAATAGTGTTGATTACATGTTATTCTTATAATTCTGCCAATTTCATCTTTATTTTTTGATACTCTGTCATCTACTTATTCTTACAACTTGATCTTAATTTACAATACACTTGAATGTGTTGCCCATTTTCTTCTGTCTATTCTTTCTTCTCTTCTGGTTTTTGGCATTCCTCCATCTCATTCCCACAACACTGATAACTGCCGATCTATCCTTGACTTTCTTCTGGCTTCTCCGGATTCTCATGACCTCAGTAAATTTCCACTCTAACTTCATCAATAAATTATATTCAGTGACAACCACATATTCATCCCAGGGTTTTATAACTCTCTAATTTCTATATTAATAACAACACTAAGCCATCCTCCCTTGATTGCTTTAGAAGATTTTCTAAATTCATCAGATATCAAACTCAGTATTTTATATATCGCTGCCCAATGGAAATTAGAAAATACTTTCACCTGTCACATTTCTTTCAAGTAGTCTTACCTTCCCATTGTAGAAACCTAGGAAATATTTCCAGCTCCTTGTTTACTGAACACATGACAAAAATACGTTTCCCTGCTCTCTTGTGTATGGGTGCAGCTATGTGGCTAGTTATGTCCCTTGAGTTTTGAGTAGATGTGACATGTTACACTTAATTGTCAGTATTCTCTTTCCTTCTGTTACAGCAACTGTCAACATACAAGGTGATGGCTGTGCCATTAGCTTGGGCAGCAGTAGAACAGAGGAATTAAATTATCAGATAACACAATGGATGTGTGAGAAGCAATATATAAGTATTTATTTTAACTTGTATTTATTGAGATTTTGAGATTGTATTTATTGAGATTTTGAGATTGTTTGATTCTACAGCTACCTTATCCTAACCCTACCTTGACTTTCTTTCATTTCCTTCTGATGATTAGTGTCTATAATTAAGTTGGCAAGAGGTTACATTATTTCTTCTTTTTAAAGTATTTTTTTAGGTTAAAAGTAAAAACAGACAGAGAATAAGGGATAAAAAGTCACATGAATTGGCATTTCACTCTGTATTTTTACTACTTCTTAGATTCTTGGCATTTGGATGAAGAGATGATGACTTGTTCATTTGTGCAGCAATCACTTAGTGCTCCAACCTCACTCTCCCTCACGCTGTCAGACTTTCATACATTTTAGTAGCCCTTGCTCAGAAATTTTCAGGTCTCTAAAGTCTGCCATGTCAAGGCCAAAGTCCTCTGTGTGGCTGTGAATATTTTAATGATCCAATAGAAATTCATATCATTTGACTCCCCAACTCATAATTTCGATTAAGTTGAAAAGATGGTTTAGATGACCTTGAGGAACCACAGTTTCATTTTTCAAATTTTCTCAAGCTCTTCCCCAAATCTGAGGATAATTCACCATCTTTTTTTATGTTTCTAAATTTGAGCTATCCGTTATGTAAATTTTAATTCTCCCATTTTAAACAAATTTTATTTCTTCAATGTAATGCTGTGATCTCACCAATTATAGGCAAAGTAATTATTTATAATCTACAGTACTAGAGCAATGCCTTATACACAGCAGATACTTAAAACATTATTGAAGAAAGAAATGAATCTATACCATGGTTTAGAAGATTATTTTTATGCATTATTATATTTACATTCTTGGTCAATACTAATGTTTTTGAGTTGATAAAATAATGCCCTGCTTAACTTCAATGATAAAACTTTTCAATGTAAATACTTAGAATATAGGTTATGCAATTAACACATTCACCAGATACGTAAGAGTTTTACTTAATAGAAAAGATATTTTCTATAAACTTATTAACTCATCGAACTTAGACATATTGCCTTAGTGAACCAAAGAGCTTCATTCTTACATGAGACAGTTCTCATCTGGCCTTCTCTCTTTTAACTACTGCCCTGTCTTTCACTCTAATATGAATGTCAGAACTATTATAGGAACCTATTTTCCTATCATTTGACTTAGATTACTGTCAAGTACATTTTATATTCATTTCTTTTCTGAAATTAATAAATCTTAGTTTGTTCATGTTTTTTCTTCAATGGTTCCTAAATTGTATCAAAAAAGAGAACCAATACAATGCATCCACAGATCTTGCACATACAATTATTGAAGATTAGATTTGTGCTGAAATTGTTTGTTACATAAAATAGATCTGGTTTAAAAATGTTTTCAGGAAAATGTGAAAAGTCCCAAAAGAAGATTCTGAGAAAAGTTTTTAGCAGTATGACTCTTTGAGTGCCTTTTTAAGTGATGGACTGAGGGACAGAGTACAGGGTTAGACTGTGACTTATTATGTCTATTCGTGTGTGTGTGTGTGTGTGTATGTGTGTGTGATATGTGTGTGCATGTATATACACATATATAAATATATATATACATACATATACACATGTATATGTATACATATATACAATTACCTTTTAAATTTTCTCAGATTACAGTAAGTTTTCGAAAAAGGCTACACCTGTATACTGCCAAAATATGAGTTATGTATCTAGCATCTTTTTTTTCTTTAAGATAATGATTCTTGACTTACTTGGAGTAATGGATACATCTGACAATATAATTAAATTTGTTAAATCCCTTTAGAACATGTCCGTAAACTTTTACATAAAACTCATGACTTTTTTACATGTCTCATAACTCAGCCATCAGTGTTACATGTAGATTCTCTATTAGTTATTGTTCTAAGAATATATTTAGTAGTCATAAATTTCGTTTTTAAGTAGTGAGACTTCAATGACTTAAAATTCAAAAACCTGAGTTAGGTTGGCTACTAAGAATGTATATACTCTTGGGTTTCCTATGTCTCAGTTTCTTTATCTAAAAAAAAAATACTGATCAGAATATACTAATAGACTTTAGAACAAAATTCTTATAATAACTATGAATTCTCTATTATCTGTAATAAAAATAAATTAAAGGACGGCTTACTTTGGGATATCAATGTGTGTGTGTGTCTACCTATCTTATTGATAAGTGGTCTGTGATATTATGCTTTATAAGAACTATCAACATTGATTCTATTTTTTTTAATACAGCACTCATTTCCTCAGTTATTAAGCTTCTAGAATAGATAGAAAAAAGAAATATATGCTAATCCTCTTTAAGATTAATTCTGAATATATTAAGTTGAAATCTATAAAGTACCCATATGCACACAGCAGTCAGTAACTAATAATTCCTAAATAAGGTTATAAGAAAACACTGAGAAATTTATTGAAAAAAATAACAGTATCTCACAATGGTATTCTTTATGAATAATATCTATTCTCCTCACAAACTAACATGAATCATAGAATAATATTTACCTACAAAATTAATCAGTTAATGAAAGCAGTGGTTCTTTTAAAATTTGACGGACATCATATCACCGTGCAATTATTTTAATATAATCAGAAAAAAATAACAAATAAAATTTGTTTCAGTTTCTGTTTTAACCTTATTTACTTACATACCTCCTAACTCTATTAAACACACTGCTATGTACACAGTAACTAAAAAAGCTGGAAAATGGTTATGTTAATAACTGAAAATAGTAATTTTAGTTCTCTTATCACATTATAGCTAAGTGA
>NW_011888808.1:2435429-2437368 GCF_000151845.1 Pteropus vampyrus
TAGTTAATAAGCATATTGCTGTTTACAAATGTAAACACTTTCCTATAAGAATGATGCATTCCCATCAGAATAGCAGCAAGTCTCCGATACAGTATTTCAAAAAGTGTTCTGAAAATGTTTAGCCCCATCCATGGTTCTATTTTAAAATAAAACAAAATTATGTTATGTTCATAATTTTGGGAAAGGCTGCATGATATATTTTGATTGGACCTTAAAATGCAAAGTAGTTCATTAAAGGCATTGAAAGTACTTCAATAATGGAAACGATTTAGTTTTGAACCCACATTTTTTATAACTTTATTGACCAGGGAGGTGTTATCATTATTGCAGTTATTGTTTTGTGTAATTTGTTTTATTTTGTAACACCTATACTAGTTTCTGGTGGCATGGTAGTGGACTTCTGGGAAATACTGATTTAACTTTAAATTAGAAAATGAAAAATTTAAGCTCACCAAGCACAAAAGAGGGCAATGTTACGAAGAAAAGTTGCAAGGTCTTTATTATTTTTTATTTAATTTTTTGTCCTTTCTTCTTCACTCTCCCCAGATGGGAGTTTATTTGCAAACTCCCAACATAATCATCGGTACTTACTCATACCAGTCTGTAGGAAAAAGACCATCATCTGAAGGTCCCAGACAGCAGTAAAATGTATCTTAAGTGTCTTTCCACCATCAGGTTTCCTGCCTATTTCTTCCAAGGTTCTCTCTCCACACGCAGTCTAAGGGTCCTTGGGAAATTCTCTATGGTTGTTGAAGCTGCTCCTCTTGGAATAGCACAGGATACTCGAGACCCCTCTCCACCTATTCATCTCATGAAAACTCGCCTGCTGTTTTACCACTTCTTTCTGATTTTTTTTAATTGCTAGCTCTCTTATTTACTTCATTCTTTATTATGTCATTTCTCTGCTAAAGATGCATCAATTATTCCTATTTTATCATATAATGTATATATATCAACCTGGCATATAAAGCCCTTCATGTTCTATCAATATTCTATTGATTTTTTGGTGATTTATGATCAAGTTAAAACCAAAGTACAACTCTTCTCTAAAAATAAACCAAAGAATAAGATAATTTCTGTATTTTCATATGGAAAGTACTATATGGCGTGTGCTGAGGTGAGCTAAAAGGAAGTGGCCATGTATCAATGTAACAGAAAAGAGTTACACAGTCAGAAACCTGAGGTGTAAAACCTAAAATTCTGTTTCCCTAACGGAAGCCAATTTTCTTTTTGGAGCCCGTTATCGTTTAGTAGAGAAAAATTTAATGTTGTTATTATAAGATATTCTAGTTGGTCACTTTTAAACAGTTTCAATTCTATAAAAATTCAATCAACTTCAAGTATCTTTATCTCACTTACTACCTACAAATTTCTCCCTGAGATTTCTCTGTTCCTCCAGGTCCTTCCTTCTCTAAGTTGGTTGCTAGTCAGCAGAGGGGCAGCCATGACCCGTCCTGTCTCTCAGGTCGTGACCTTTGTGTCTCTGCTGCAGACACTTGGCACCTGTAATCCTATAATCCTGAAAGGGACCAAACTTTTGCCACCCTAACAAAAGACTCAGAAACAAATCTTTGACACTTCCCCATTCCTGTCTAACATATTTGGATGGGAAGACCTGCTCTAGAAAGAAAACCTTAGCATATTCACCTTAGTAGGTAGTTAGGAGGCCAAGCAGGGGCCTGCTAGCTATTTCCCCTCTGCATCCCTCTCCTTCTGGATTGCCTGCTAAGAATTCACCCGCCCTGTGTGTTCTGTTCTTCCTCATCTACCCTCGAATTGCCTACATCCTTTGGACTCTCACACCCATAAATCCCTTCTCCTTTGTCCATAATGGCATATAAACTCAACTAACTGCCCGATGTATTCTGGGTTTCATTTTTAAATGGCACCCACGGATGTTTATTTGAATAAAAACTTTGTGCATTGTCTCCCTCTTAAT
>NW_011888808.1:2438943-2524820 GCF_000151845.1 Pteropus vampyrus
AATCATGAACAAAAGTTCACATGGTGAACAGCATGTTATGCAGGAGAAAGGGGCATGGCTGAGAGGTGGATCCCATCTTCCTAATACAAACCTAGAAGAATCGAGGATATCATGTTGTACCTTATACCACTGAACAGAAACCACTGAATTCAACTGAGTCCACGTGAAGTCTGAATACATTAAAAACACTGATTATTCATAATAGCATTAATTACTATTATAATTATTGCTGCCCACAATAGAAGAGAAAGTAACTAAAATCAGTTTCTCGAAAAATAGATGTAAATTGCTCAATTACTGTTGTATGTCATGTAATAGCTAAAAACCCATGCTTTATTGTCAAGCAGACATAAGGGGAGCCTCAGCTGTACAACTTCATAATTAACGACGTTGGGAAACATCCTTAAGTCTTGAAGCTTCAGGTTCTTCCTCCTAAGTGTCCGAGTTAACACTATGCCATACCGTCACGGTCAGAATTAAATGAAATTGCACATTTCACATGTGAAGCCATATCCCATGTGAATACGCTCAGCAAATCTCAACCATTTCTTACAAGACTCCTCTGTAATATTAACGCTAAGTTATTAATTAGAGATTCCAAATTGAGACAGAGGCAAAAATGATTTTCCAAAGAACAAAACGAATTGATAAAAAGTGGCTTGACAGAGCAATTCTAACTGCTCTGTTTTGGTTTTCATGGTGACACTTTGAAATTACGGTCTTCATAAAAAATGCATTATGCTAACCATCTAAAATAAATAGAATAATTGAGGCAATGTGCGAGACATTTGCCCGTGACTTTGATTCCTTTTGTAACACTGCATGTCAAAATATTAAAAGTAAACTTTTATTTTAATTACTGTAGAAATCTAGATAGAATATCTCGGTGAAATAAGATGTATGTTATTAATGGAATAGGTCAAAAGCAAAGCAGACAGAAATGATATGACACAGATGATCTTTTTCACACAGTCTGTATTGAATCTCAGATGTGAATAAGTACTTAGAGGTAATTGATGTAGTGAATGAAAAGGATTAGGCACTTGAAAACCAGCTCGGCATGGAAAAAATTAACATATTTTTAAGACTAGCTATAATCATTAAAATGACATATCTTAAATCCTGTATTGTTCATTGGAATGAAACTTAGCTGTAGAGCCAGCCAGTAGTGCATCATGCTAATATTTGGTGGGCCCCAATCTGTAGACCTAAGAATTATATGAAAGTGTGCTATTTGTGATTATAATTTCAAGAATTTTTTCTTTAGTCCTTAAGCTGGGTCCTTCGTTTATAATTCATATAAATGACAGAGCATTTGCCTTTAAGAGACAATATATATATTTTTAAATGTTTAATTAAGTTTATTGGGGTAACATTGGTTAATATAATTATATAATTTTCAGGTGTAATTATCATTTGACATCTGTATATTCTATTGTGTTTACCTCTCAAAGTCATTTCCTTCAGCTACCACATATTTGATCCCCTTTACCTACTTCACCCTACCCTAAACCTTATATTTGACCCACTTTACCCTGTCTACCTCCCCTCTCCTCCCGAACCCCACTAGTAACTGCTAGTCTATAGTCCTCTGGTAACCACTAGCCTATAGTCCATGTCCATGAGTCTCTATTATACTTCTTTAAAAGCAAGTGATTCCATTCTGTGATTTCATGAGAATGCATTTGGCATTAAACAGTTCATGGACTGCTCTTATCAAGAGTAATGTTGTGTTTATTTTATGTGCTTGAAATTCAGTAGAGTACACAGATAATAAGATATGTCTTCCAACTTAGTTTAAATAAAAAAATCATATCTAACTGACCACATTCTTATCCCTTGGCTTTTTGGTATACATCATACCCAGAAAGAAACCCTTCTTCTAAAATCCAGTAGATATTACGGCAATAGACTTAATTCTTTAGCATTTTTTCATTTGAGATGTTTTCTACTTTTTTCTCTAAGCACTATAGCAACCTACTGCTGTTCTAAATACTTTTTGTTGTAATTATTTGCAAGCACTGGGGACTATACAGAAAATGCATAATACAGATTTAAGAATTCATTTTTCTTTTACAATATTTATAATCCCGGTGCTCAATATCTTAATTCACTTAAACATTTAGAACAGAAATTTCTATAGAAATACTTATATAGCTAAGCTTATGGAAATTAGGCCAGATAGTGCCCCTCAGAGCAAATGCTGATGAAATAAGGTAGGGGCACTGAGCTGCCTCAGTCTCTCTTTGTTTTGCCAGAGCCAAAAGTTCTATGATTAGAAGTTTGTATGCTTAAAACTAAGTATTCCAAATGTATTATATTGATTTAAAAGGAGAAACCAAACTTATTTCCCCTCAATGCATCAGAGAGCGGGATCGGTTCAAATTCCAGTGTGAATTTGCGTGTTTTAAATTTTCAGGAGAAACGTTCAAATCCTCACTGAAGCCTGAGTAATTTATTTATAAGGGAAAAAGTGACAGACTTCTAAATGAACCAAAATATTATTGAGGGTCTCCAAAGGAAACTAATCATTGTGTAACACAGTCTTCCAATGATCTGAATCTATTGGGGGGATCACAAAGGAAGGCTCGATGCTGCTTGTAGCCCAAAGATACACGGTTCTATCTGGAGGAAAGATAATCATTCTGCCACGAAAATGGCAACTTAGCTAAAAGAAAACAAAAAATCAAATATTTGAATAAAGGCAACTTAGCATCTATGAATACAATTATTTCAGCTTTCTTTATATGTGTGTCTGTAAAAGTATGGATTCTCTTTGTACTAGTTGTAACATCTTATTGGTTCCCTCATTAACGAGTGAAGTAAATCTTTAGCTTGCAATTATTTTTATTTGTATGAGAATTAGCATTTTGCCTTTAAAAAACATATTTGTTGACAATTCCTTTCTCTGAGCCATAATTCAGGTATAATGATAGCTACCTCATTGGTGTTCAAAGAACTGAATGCTTTTAAAGGTATATAAAGTTCCTAATTTCTGTTGGCAGTGACCAGATATTCAAAAATAGTTATTAATAGGTTTGTTCATTCTGATGATTGCTCTTATTCTATTTCTTTCTTCTTTAATCCAACCTTTAGGTTGCTTCCTCTGTGTGACCATCTTGGGTACCTCCTAGACTTGAATCCTTTTGTCCCCTAGGTATGTTATGACCCCTATTGCATCACAATAACTTATTCAGGTATCTGTGTTTTCCAGTATATTATATCCTACTTGAGAACAGGCATACAGCAATGTCTCATTTAAAAAAGAAAAAAATATCCCACAGTCTAGACACAATCTAACAAATCTTATTCAATAAATAGAACACTAAAATGGTAACAAATCATAATCGGAGCAAAATGAATACTTTTCTATCTCCACCTTTACCCACTGTGACCATGTGGCCCTCTGCTTTCTAAGGAACCTGCACACAAGATCTTGTTCACCTTCCCTCTCTTTTATCTTCAATCCAGTAGATCACCTACTTCAACAATTAAATACTGTTGTCTTTTTCATCTTAAAAACAAAAATCACCTTTCTTAAGTTAAGATTTGACTGCACTTTTTCAGCTGAAGACCATGTATTTCCTTCCTCCTCTTTACAACCAGCCTTCTCCAGTGTTGCCTGCATTTGCTATTTAATCGCCTTTTACAGCCTTTGCAATACGGTGTCTGCTCCCAACAATACCGTTATACCAAAGCTGTCTATAACTTCTACATTGACCCTTATTTTATTTTATATTAATTTTATTATTTTTATGTAAGTATATAATACTGTATTACTTTCAAGTGTAGAATACAGTGATCCAACATTATGTATCCTACAGTGTGACCGCCACACTAATTTTAGTAATTATCAATCACTGTAAAAACTTATCACAACATTATTGACTATATTCTCCTTTATCATTTTCACCTATCTCCCACCCTCACCCCTCTGGCAATCATCCACTTGATATGTTTCTATGAGTCTCTTTATTTTGTTTTTTTTGTTGTTTATTTGTTTTGCTTTATTTTAGAATACACATATAAGTGAAACCATATAGTATCTGTCTTTTACTGACTTCTTTCACTTAGCATAACACCCTCTAGGGTATTAAATATTCAGGGACTTTTAAAAATTCTTTCATTTTCTAATTCATTCTTCTTCAGGGATCTCACTCTGAGTCATAGTTCCAAATACCATTTATAATCTCATCTCCAAGTCCCTGATTTTCAACTTTATCTACACATTAGAATCACTTGAGGTGTTTTCACGTCATAGTTGTCCATGGTCCCTTAAAGTTTAAGTACATCGTGTATATATTGCATAGGACATCTATATTTGTATAAAGTACCCAGGTGATTCTTATATGCAGACACTTTGGAGAATCCCCAGGCTAGGTGGTCATCTCTCTGAAGACTTGAATTACCATTTGTACATTAATTTAACTTCAGCTACAAACAAATGTGGTAGCAACAAGGGATATATGATTGAGGCGTGGGGAGAATTGAATGACTCAAATCATCTCCTGATGTAAGCAATCATTTTTTTTTATTATTTGGGGTTTGAAACTGAACATAAACGTATGTTAAAAAATGTATGATCAAGTTAACTCTGCGTATATTACTCTCCGTATAGAAGTATTAGAAAAATGAGTGAGTTAATATATTCTAACACATATTGACAACACAATGTCAGGTAGATTAGAAACTCACTTATATGTATGAATGATACTATGTTATATTTGCAGATGCATTGCTATAGTTACCTTTTAAATTAAAATTCAGAGAGCTATTAATATGCATTATATGCTTTATTTTTGGTAAAAATTAAGTCATATTACACAAATTTTATAGCTAACAAAAATTACCAATATCAGCTATTTCTCCTAACTTCTACATCATGTTTATCCCTACGAATATAAACTCCTTTAATAATAATCTTTTCTACCCTCTAAAATAAGATCTAATATCCAGAAAACCTTCCCGAAGTCTTCAGTGAGTACTTGCAAATAAATACAGTGGGCTTTAAATAATGCATATCGGAGACAGTGAATACAGAGAGTTTTATGTCAGAAATAAGTGGATGAACAAAGGCACACAAATAACATCATTATTGATCTATTCTTTTTGAAGTCATATTGAATTTTAGGTAGTTCCAATATCTGCATTTTAAAACTTTTAACTTATGAAAGTTTCTGTTTGATCAAACTACATATGTGGCCAAAATATACAGAGACCATTAAAAGAAACAAGTGATACTGAATTAAATAAAGATTGTCTTAAACATTCTGCTAAATTATCTTTAGGAAAAAAATATTGACTCTGAATTAGGCTTGAATTTTAGTCTACTTATATACAATAATATCTTCAGAGAAGTAGTTAATGGCACTTTCTAAAGCTAATATGAACATGTTAGCACATGGCACATGGCATCGGCACTACAGTAGATTCTGGATATTTTAATGTAGTAATATCTGCTAAGATCAATATCATTTCTTATAAATAGATAACTTGCAACTAATATTCAGTTAAATAATCAAATGTAAATCTTTTGAGGACCGCTGATATATTACAGAAGTAGAACTGGGCAATCAAATCATAAGTAAACTATTAATTTCCTAAGAGTTCTCCAAAAAAGTTTTTTGTGAGGAGTTGTTCTTAATATTGGCATATCATAAAGCGCATATTCTACAAAGTACACTTTGGGAAATTCTGGGTGAGGCTAAAGCTAAGACTGAAGATAAGAAAAAGATTAAGGATAGACAGTGTTTTTCTCTAACATTTATCTACTCTTTGGAAAATTTAGGCACTGCAGAATAAAGATCTGGATTTCTAGAATTTAAATAATCCTCTTATTTGTCTTTTTTATGTATAACAAAATAGAGTATTGAAGGGGACCAAAGTTTGCCATCCCCAAAACTGTGCATTTGGTGATCATGGTTTTAAGCTGGTTATTAAGAAACAAAAGACTCAGAAAGAACTTTGACCCTTCCCCTTTCCTGCCTAAGAAATTCAGATGGAAGGTCCTGCTCCTGGAAGGGAATCTTAGCATATTCACCTTCATATGTAGACAGGAAGCCTCCGAGCAGGAGCCTGTTAGCTGGATCCTCCCTGTCTCATATTTTCTAGATTGTCTAGCAGGAATTTGCCTGTCACATATGTTCTGCTCTTTCTCAGCTACCTGTAAGCTGCCATTTCCTTCCTTATCTCAGACCCCTGCCCACTTTCTCCTTTGTCTATAATGGCATGTAAACCTTGATTGCCTAATAGGTTTCGGGTCTCATATATTAGGTACCCCTGGTATGTACATTTGTAATAAACTATGCACATTTTCTCCTTTCAATCTGTCTCTGTTAATCTGATCATAAGCCCCACTAGAAGAACTTAGAAGGTGGGGAAAAAAATATATATTTTTTTAGCCCCCACAGTACCTATATGATGAGTTAATTTTATTATTTTCTTCCCCCCACCTCTCCTCTCCACCCCAAAATTTCCTTGTATACAAAAAAACAATATGATATTTCACTTCTTGTCAAAGTTCTGACAGTAATGTAATCACTGAGTAACCATTTGCAAGCTTTTTCGCCTATTTAGGTCTATAAAGATGTGAAATTAATTTTTTTTGAAAGGCCTAATAATGATTCAACATTCCATAACACTGAGGTGTTTCTCCTTCATCTTGCAGCTGGTTATTATTACAAGTCACTAGCTTTGACTCTAACAGGTCATCAGAGCACTTAGCAGATAGACAAGCAGGACTGTCCAGAATGACTCCAGGGGAACTTTGCTGCCAATGTGACAGTTGAGACTGGGGACCCTCCCTCCCTCCTACTGGAGGAGCTGCACTCAACTTGCCCCAGTCTTCAAGTCCTATGTATCAGATCTTCTTTTAACACAAATAAAGATTTGATATGCCTAAGTGCATAATATTTTTGCTTAGTTTCTAAAAACTCTCTCAAACTTGGTCTATGCACAGACATAAAAATGGGAAAGGTCTTTCTGCTGGAGGAGAAGCCTGAAGAGCAACCAGCCCTGTGAGGTTTCCGCAGTCATGTTGAAGAGCAAACACGCACCTCCACAGTGGTCCAGAGGATGAGGACTGCAGGCTCTTCCACCCATAAGTTCTAGTCTGCAGTGGTTGAAGTCTGCTTTTATTTAGCCTAACCCTTTAGAGGGGATTCTTATTATCTGAGTTTATTTCTAAAAAATGAATATTTGATTTCTAGCCAATAAATTTGAACTCAGTTCTTCCTAAAACTATATTATTTTTAAGTTAGAATATGTAACTTGGATCTGTTCGACGGTTGTGTACTTCACATTGGGTCCTAGTAACATTTAAAATTGCCGGACATTTGACATTTTTTCCTCTCAGAATTAACACAATCTCTTTCCTTTTTACCCAACTACTCCAACTATATAATACACTTTGAAATTTCACCATCCTTAAGTGGGTTTATTGATTTTCACTCCTTTTAGACTAGGTCTTTGGTGATAAGAATAGACATTTAAAATAATTCTTGTAATAAAAGGTCATACCTGGCAAACACTTAAGTCTTGCTTTCCTTTGGCCATGAGACCTAAGAAAAAATAAGCTTCCAGAAAAATTGGCTGTACCTTTATATAATAGGTATGAGAATCTGTCTCAAGGCATACAACCATAACAACACTGATAAGAAATTAGTTCATTGCCATATGGGTACACATACAAGTAAATGGAATCAAAACATCTTTCCTATTTTATATATGGGAAATTTTTAATTGTCTTATTGATAATACGAACAATTTCATTTCTTCAATTCAAATGAGGCAAGTGAGATTATGACAAATAAATTCAATTTTTTGTTTTAGGTTTTAATTGGTATCGATTGAACAGGCATGATTGCATTGTTTTTAAAGACCAGTATCTGCTACAGTGTCATGCATCAATGTGTACACCTTGACCCTAGAGGAATCATCTACATCTGGAAGAATTATCTTTTCTAACCAAGCAGGAACTTCTCTGGAACAATCACTTTGTAAGAAGGATACAATTTAAAATTCATGGACATATATATAGTTAGTATAAAAATATTAAAAATGAAGATTTGAGTAAAGATTAATTACTCCACATTGTGAGAATAAGTTGAAGATGTGTTTAAGGAGAGAAAAATGGAATTATAACTTAAATTAAAAGAGATTTGGTCAAATAAATATGGACTGAAGGGTAAATAGAAAATTGGTCATTCCTGCGAACAATTCAATTTATGGAATTGTAATTTGTGATGAGTGCGGATATCAAATAAATTTAAAAGATAAATGTTTGGGGTCATATTTCAGAATATATTGAGTTCCAGGACAGGAAATGGGTGGGGAGAGGGAAGGAAAATGTTTGAACATCTTTGGGAAGAACAGTGAAACAATTACTACCACATGTCAAAAGTATTAATCTGATTTTAGTGCTTAAGAGGCATTGGATAAAGTTATTATCAATAGCACAGAGATAACTCAGAGGTTGTTCCAACAACTCAAGGAAAAAAGACAAGAGTAACGGTGGTCAGTGAGAATAGGAAGCGGGTGTGGGTTCCAAGAGATGGCAAATGTAGAATTAAAAGAACCTGTCAACTAAGTTTTTATGAGGTGAAGGAAGATAGTAGGAATATTTTAGATTTTGATATCTAATAAAAAGTTTAAATTTATCATTTAAAAAAACTATCAATTTCTGTCACCCTCAACACACACACACACACACACACACACACACACAGACACACACACACACCCATGACCACCACCACCACCACCATCATGATACATGCAAAAATGGCTCCTTCTACATCACAATAAAGAGCACCTCGATTCTTCCATCTTTTCAGACCTAATGCCTTGTAAGATAGTCTAGGCTTCTCTCCTTCTTTCAACGACATTAAATCCAGCAGCACATACTGTCATCTCTATCTTCAAACCACACTGAAAATTTTCCTTTCTCAATGACATAGCTGCCATTTTGATCAATTCCATCATTTATTCTCACTTGGCCACTGGGTGATAGTTTCCAAACTGTCCTTGATTCCTTCCTATTCCTCTTTGATTTCTTTTTATTAAAAATTGGAAAATCTCGCTGCCCTATTACTCCCTGAGCCTCACAGCCACTTTATTTTACTTTCTTTCTCTTATCTCCTGATGTAGACATGCTTCAGCTATCCTTTTTTAATTATTTTTTTCTGAGTCTTTCCACTAGAATAGAGAGGAATTTTTATCTGTGCTTTTCATTGTTGTATTCCTGGGACATAGAAGAGTATCTGAAACATAGAAGACTATAAGTAAATATTTGTTCAGCAAACAAATGAGAATTCAAGTGTGCAACCAAGCAACTAAAATATATGTAGAGAAAACATTAAGACAAACATACAAAAAAGATATTAACGGAAGTTTTCATTCATCTATTACTTCACATTTTGAAATAATATTTTATACAGAGGTTACACTTATTTTTAACAAATCCTGATCTTAGAAATGATAAAGCTGAATCACAGCCCTTACACAATCTGTATGAGGCAGAGGAGCCTTTTAGAGAGAAAAAAAATTAGGTGTAATATTAACATAATGGTGAGCATAATGAATAAGCTAATTACCAACTGTTTCTTTGAACAAACATGTGTTGTTGCTATATGACAAAAAAAGGACCCCCTCCCCATCTAGTCTAGATCTAATAAATGTGTGATTATGAGCCAATTACACAATCTTTTTCTGACATCTAACCTCCCTCTCAAGTATGTTTGGCTATGAAATGAGATCACATAACATGGAGCAAAAAACTCATTAGCAACAAATGACATCTATTAATTGCTTAATTTCAATATCCAAAGGCAAACGTATAGGCAAATCTTTGCCTTGTATACAATTACAACGTAAGAGCAAATACTGATACAAAGTGCAGGAAGGCATCAGAATAAAAACATCAAACCAATTAATATAAGATCATTGAAGTCTGAGTGCCTGAGAGAAGCAAGCCAAAACATTTTTCTTTTCCTTGTCAGTTTCTGTTGGTTGTTGGGGGTGAGATTGCTTGACAAGGCAAATATGGTGAGGGACCATTTTTTGCTGTGATAAATATAGGAAAATCTCTGACGTGAAATGTGCCCCAGGAAGAAACTTCGATCAGGTGATCAGAGTGTAGTGGAAGAAATGAAGGAATCTGTCCATACTGAGAAAAAAGCTTTAAGAAAGTAAGAATTTACAGTGGAATACAAGACAGCACAAAGTGGGTGAAACCACTACAAGAAGAGACAAAAGGGATGGAACATTGCGAGCCTCCAGACATAAGTATATCTTTAGGGAACAGTAAATGTGACACATTTTTGCAGATATGTTTTTTCCAGAAGCAGAAAAAGAAACCACTCTTCCTGGCTCTTCATCCTCAACAGACAAACAAAAACAAAACAAAAACTCACCACTTTTACACATCCGGAAACTTTTTTTTTTTTTTTCTGGCGTAATGTATAGAAACCATGTATATTTTTTCCTTAAATAAACAGAATTCTTTTTCAGAAGATATTCTATCTATATGAATGTTAGAGTCTGTTTTAGAGATTGTATTAACATTTTAAAGGAAAACATTAGTCACTAATGTTTACATTAATGTCACACATGAAATTAGCTATCATGCAATTATCAAAAATGAAATGCTCTTAAAAGAGCAACAATAACTTCTAAAGGTCTTTTTGAATTTCTTTTATTCTTATACGATAACAAAATTTTAGACAACTAAATCAATTAATGCTACTTTGGAGATAAGTTTATATATATATATATATATATATATATATATATACACACACACACATACACACATACATACATACATACATACATACATACATACACACACACACTACCTTTCTCAAGAAAAAAAGTTCAATTTTAGTGTAATGTGATTCAAGCTCCTGTGCAATATGCACTCTGATAAATATGCAGAACTCATTAAATATTCCCAAATCTCTGTCTTTTTGTCTCTAATCTTCAGAATACACTGGTTTATTTTTTAAATTGAGAATAATACATGGAAAATCATTTCATCTTACTGATGAAAAAAGTGTTTGATCCAACAGGCATCACATAAAAGATAAAACAGTAGATTAAGACAGAAGTTCTTGGGCTATGTATTCATAGTAAGTGAAGACATGAAAAGGATGTATTATCAGTATTGCAAGCATCAGGAATACACAAATATTACAAAATACAATGTTTTAGCTGCTTATCTATAAATTTAATGGATGTTATTTTTTTTATATGTAACACTCCATTGCAGAAGAACTAGAGACATTATAATAAGGCTTGAAATCGTGGTATATAAATACATTTTCACATTTTCACATATACCACCATGCACAGCAGTTTTCATGATTGTGAAGAAAGTGTCACATTTGGCCAAGGTCAAACAAGCAAGTCTGATACATTCTTCCAATATAGTTAACCCAACCCAGGAGAAGAAATAGTGAAGTCTGGCTCAAAAAAACAAAAATGACTTCTTATATAAAGTTTTTATATTAGATAAGTGTTTTTATTTTAGATAAGTGGTTTTCAAAGGGTAAGATAAGGACCCATAAAGGCATTTCCTTGTTTACTGATCTCTTCTAATGTTGACTCTTATATTAGAAAACAATTTCTTTTTAAGTTGAAAAATTTATCTCATAATAATACCTCTTATTGGTTATATATTAAAGGCAGCACCCAACTTCGTTTTGGTATGTACAATGAAAAACAAACAAAAATATTAAACAAAATAAAAATTAGTGCTTTTAATATATACATTTTCTGATGTTTCAGTTAATTTAGTCCAGGGAAATAAAAATCTCAGGTACTTTTACTTCCAATAATATATTTGGTAGTAAACTATAGAAACAGAAAAAAAGTCCATTTCTCTACGTAAAATGTATTCTACTTTGTAATTATCAAGGCCAACAAAATAATTACCTATAATATCACTTCATAAAGGTACTTATATTTTGTTAAGCTATCATCCCAGCTTACAAATGGACACAAAAGTTATCATGGATCAATTGTGTTATGCAGGATTTCATATCATGGTATTCCTTATGCATTTTCAAGTTTACATTGCCACATTTCATGACTTCTAGGGGTTTAGCTATATGAGATCACTTTAAAAATCTGTATTAGTATTCACAGACCCTGTGGAGGCAGACATTTCAAAACTCTGAGAAAAGAATAATATACAAGTGGTAGCTTAAAATTTGGAAAAGAAGAAAAAGAAAAAAGAGGAAGAATGAATAGTTTTCAAAACTAAACTATTTACCTAAGCCATTCAAAATAATTGGCTCAGAGGTACTCTTTCTTTGCAAAAATTTAGCTTCTTTATGATCGAAGACAATAAAATGACAGACAGCAAGGGAATTTAGACTATCTCAAAAGACTTCTAAATCTTTTCATTTTGGAAAAGAAGAAAAGGAAAAAGAGGAAGAATGAATAGTTTTCAAAACTAAACTGTTTACCTAAGCCATTCAAAATAATTGGCTCAGAGGTACTCTTTGCAAAAATTTAGCTTCTTTATAATCAAAGACAATAAAATGACAGACAGCAAGGGAATTTAGACTATCTCAAAGGACTTATAAATTTTTTTATTTTGGAAAAGAAGAAAAAGAGCGTTTCAAGCTCATTTCCATCAAATCTTTGCTTAAATGTCAACTTCTCAATGAGGCTTGCCCTGACCAATCTATTTAAAATTAGAAATTCCAGCACAACATTTACCCTAACTACACCACTTCATCTTCTGATATTTACTTCCTTCTAACTTATTGCGTATGTTTTTATATTACAGTGTGTGTGTGTGTGTGTGTGTGTGTGTGTGTGTGCACGTGCATGTGCGTGTGCGCTATTTGTGCTTGTTTCCCACTACTACAATGTGAACTCAGTGAGGACAGTAATCTCGTCGGTAGTGCTCACTGATGTACCAAGTGCTTAGACCTGTGCCTAGCACAGAGGATATATCCAATAAATATTTTCCAAACAAATTAATAAAAGCATACAAAGTGCTTTTCTAGCAAATATGGTATTTTGAGGATTAGTAACATCGACAGCTGCGTGTTGTTTCTTTAAGGGTTAAAGTAATGTTACAAAGACAACCTTCATCTACAAATTTTTCTGAGCTCTTCTTAAAGCTGTTTGTATAACTGATACAACATCTGGCTCTGTGGAAAGATCACTTCTGCTTGGAGTGCCTGAAGAGACAGAAGCACAGACCATGTGACTGAGGCTGACAATTTGGCTTTTTCGACATGCCTAATTATTTCTTCACATATTTGTTTTCAATATTATAAACTTAATGAGATCTAGGGAGCTAGATGATATCACTACACAATAGCTCAAAAAATATATATATTTTTTTTACCAGATGATATATAAAAATTCAATTTTGGCAAATGTAAGATACGATTTAGTAGTATCAACATATAACTGTTATGATATGAAAGTCCAGTTTGAAAATGTAGAAATCAGTGACTGTGACCTACTATCAAGTTATGCTGCTACTAAGTGGCTATTAGTGAGATAATATCTTTGTTTCTGGTGCAATTTTACTAGAATATTTCAAATTTTTACAAAACATTGGAAAGTATCGAACCCAGCAAGTTCACTGAAGCAAAATCTTCTGAGGAAGCTAAACTGGCGGTGAGAGCAGGCACAAGGAGAGCTCACGTCTTATATAAAGTGGAAGCTCAGAACTTAACTAGAAAGTGACTTTAAAATAAGCTTATAAAGTAGAATTTAATCTTATTCAGCGATACAGAGGGAAGCAGTTTTAGATACTTTCTACAAGGCTGCTAATGTTTTTTTTTTCGAAACTGACAGATTTCTTTTTTCCAGAATTTTTACAATAAATGTATCTTAGCCCCATTTCATAGATAGGCAATTCAGAGTTTATTTAGAGAAACAGGATTTTGACAGGATCTAGAGAGTGAATACACAATAAAAAGAAGATTTAATTCCACATTGATATTATTTCAATACCCACGTCCTTTCCACAATAACCCATTGCATTCAGTTACCAAAAATATGCAATAAATATCTTCGTTATTTATTTATTTACATGCATGTAATTATCTTAATATATTATAATTTCCTGTAAATAAATAAGAACTTAAAGTTCTTTATACTGACATCACTGATGGGATTCACACTTTTGTATTATGCAGACATTTCTCTCGTTGAACATCTTGTTATAATAGAATAAGATGGAACTTACAAAATTGGATAACTCTAAAAAATAGCTCTAGTTATGAACATTAGTAGGAAGGAAACTTCTTATTTAAGCTTTCATAATATTTTTTTCTCTAAATACACCACAAATAGTAATAACGTCATTTTTCCCATTCATTCACTTTTTTCCTAATTATTGAAGGAAGGTCATTCAAAACAGGGCAGTGATCTCTGGAATCTGTATGCCCCCCCTGGAATACATACATCTGTCCCTGACACATGACTTTCTATGTAACAGTCTGCATTGTTTCTCTATTAAACAAATTCAATTTGATTTTCCTCTTTTTCTTTTGGCAGCTCGCCTCTAAGTGACAAATTACATGTGTTCAAAATTGCAGTTGGCAAACATGTATTGTGAGTAGCATGAGCCTTTTTGAAGATTTTTTTTCAGTAAGTCGGAAATCTGAACTGATCAGAGTTTAGGTTATTAATAGGGTGTTTTGCATCACTTTCTGTGTTTTAATTAAAATATTTAATAAATTATTAATACTAAAAATTAATAAAAAGAGACTACAATTCCCCTAGAACAAGCTTATAAGGAAATGATATATATTCGGTCCACTAATTTTAAATCTTATTTCATTTATCCCTAAGTCACCTTAATCATACACATAGTCTTTCAGAATGTTCTCTTCTGACTCACCTGGAATTCAGGCTGCCAGTCAGAAGTTCTTCCTAATGTTTCGACCTTAACCTACAGGCTCTCGACAACAAAGTCTCTCAGGAATTACTTATTGCACAGCAATCAGCCATTACCACCTTAGCAAGGGTGACTCATTTCAGTGACTATTTCTCAGCTCTTCAGAGTGATAATTTATCTTTTCTGGCACTGTGGATCAGCTGTGCCCCAAGGGGTCCTGCATCCTTTCATCTCTTCTCCCACAGGGCTGAAGAATGGGAACAAAACTAGACAGGATTCCCCAGACCAGAAGTGCAAAGAGCTCCCTATGCACCATGATTAGAACTCACGGAGTTCTGAAATATTTCTCAGTCAATTTACATTTAAATATACATATATATTCTTTTTCAGGAGAAAAATGCTTAGCTTCCTGCTTCCATCAGCTATAAAGCTGAATTCTTATTCACAAGAAAGTGTAGCTATATTGTTTTTATCAGAAGTTAAAGCAGCTCATCTGCATTGGACACAGCTTCCAAAATGTTTTTTGAGGTAGTTTTAAATCCTCCGTAAAGAACAAAACATTATAAATAATACATTTAAAAGAAGCATTTAAAATGTAACATAAAAGTGGTTAGTGGCACTTTGCTATCCAATTACATAAAGAACTTTTACTTTTAAATTTCACATTAACTGATTTAAATTGAAGAGATTCTCCTTACTTGGAATGTTTTTTTTTTAAACACATCTATGTTAAATATATTCAACCTATATATTATAATAGTCACACTGTAGATGCACTTTAATCATATAACATCACATATTCATTCTCACTTGACTATCAAGTTTTTTAACCTGTCCTTCAGTCAAGAATCAGAAATCCTGAATAGAAGAAATTTAGTGATGGCATTCTGATTGGAAGGACAAATACAGGGGGGTCAAATTATTTGGCTGCCATGACAACAAACCTATCAGATCTCTGCACACCACCAACAGGCTCAGTTGCTGACCTATGAGATCCAGAACCCTTTCACATGGACATTATGCTTCTGACAGCTGCTTCTAAGCAATTCATGAGCATGGCAGGCTTACTAAAGATGGGCCATTTGGGGGAAACACTGCTCTCTGTGGTGACATTGGCTCAAAGACTACCTTATAGACTTGCCAGAATGCTCTTAGAACGATGCTGCATTTCCTTTGTTTCTTCTCTTCTTTAAGGAGTCAGACCTCCATCATGATTTAAAGTCTCCCAGACTTCTCTATTTCCTCTTTCTTGTCCCCCAAAATTGTCCTGCACATCTAATTCCCTATTAATGTCTACATTTTAGGCAATCCAGACTAATACAAGTGACTGTTTCTGCAGTTGTTTTAACATGGCACCTCATAGAAGAGTGAGAAACTGTCATTTGTCTGTGTCAAAATGTGGGAGGGTCGTCTGGCTCTACCCACAACACATTTCTGGCAACTCCAATGACATCTTCTATGAAAGCAACTATGCACAATCCGTAGATCATTTCATTTTTGTAATCTGGGCTTTTCCAGATTTGACATATCTTCTTCGAAATGTCACGTTCACTTGTAGGCAATATTTCATGTGTGAATTCAGCATGACTTGTATATGAATGGGAGGTTATTTTCTCTTTTAATTGCCTGAAAGGTGTGGGTTGGTCATACAAATTTTGCATTTCTTTAGCTCAATATTAATTATTTTGTAAGATTTCTTAGTCTGTATCTGACAGTGAGTTTTGAAAAATAGACACTGCTTGTTAATTATAATTAGGATTATTTTTGCCGTGTGAAAAAATCTACCACAAGATCTATTTTCTTTATTGGAAAACATTATCTTAAGATAAAGAAAAATTATTTCTAGCTATTTGTAGTAAAATATTCATGAATCTGGAGTTTTACCTATATATATGTGGATATGCAGCAAGCCTAATATTTACATACAGCTCATGGTCAATGAATTCTAAATTATAATGTAGAAATACATAGGAAACTGAAGAAAGCACAGAATGATCACAGCCACAGAATATTCTAAATCTTTCACTGTCCAAAAAGTGAAACTTGAGTTATGCTACAGTTTCACTAGCACAACAGATATGGACTTAATTTCCTAACCAATATACAAAATGTATTTTATTTCCAAAATGTGTCCTATATTGATTTAAAATAGAAATATTAACACAACCACTTTCTAATGACAGCATGAAAAAAACAAGTAGGAGATTAAAAATACTCCTTCCAAAAAATATCAAATGTATATGGAAGAAAAAATTGCCTAAGATAGCTAAAAATATATTTAATAAAGAATAAGGTGAACAACTCATTTATAATGAATATTTATTATAAATTTGAATAATTTAGTACCTAAATTATTCAGGCTTTCAGATATTAAAATACATTACCAATTGAGTTAAAACTACTTGGTGCTTGGGTCAAATTCAGAAAAAATGAGCTAATTTGTAAACAGTGTTAGGATAACAGGCTAGAAATTAAGAAAAAAATGCAATTATTTATCTATTACATTCTTAGAAAAAAAATATTCCAGGTGGAGTTATATAGATAGATGATAGATAGATGGATGGATGAATGGGTGGATGGATGATGCTATATGAGTTTAAGGAAAACTATAGATTTTAAGCATGACTCTATAATGGTAGGAAGAAGCAGATTGAACTATTTAACATTATACATGGGATAATATAAATCAGAAAAACAGAGAAGGAGGGAAAGAAGTAAGCAAAATGCCATAAGCACATTTAGGGGAATAGGAATAAATCAACTTTTATTGTCATGGCAGACAAAGAGTTAACTTTATACACACATACACAAACACATACACACACGCAAATTAACACAGAACGTGTGCCTAATACTCCAACTGAAAAATTTACAAAGAACAGAAATGATAATTCAAATACTTGTTAATTTATACAAAATATTTGAAGATAATTGCCTCCTATATCACAGAAATTGTTTTAGGTACTGAAGATAAAAATTAAAGAAAACAAAATAAACTTTCTACCAATGGATCTTACTTTCAATTAGAGTATTGGCTTAGGACAAAAGTGATAAATCATATCTAGGCTAAATAATTAAAAGTCATTTATAATCATAGAAAAAAATTTTAAATAAAATTCTATTTCTTAACAGATGGTAAACGATAAAATTGCCGGATTATCGTTAGTGTTTGTTTTGTGAGGGAACTCATTCTCATGCATTGCTCGTGTAAAGTTTTGCTAGAGTCAACATCTGGAGGGCAATTCAAAATGCTTAGAAAAAGGAATAACACTTGGTTGCCTAGTGCCACTTACAGGATCAGAACGTAAAAAAAAAATCATTCAGATGTTTCTCCAAGCTATATATTGAGGAAGTCACAACATTTTTTTTAAAAAGTACAAAATCTTAAATAACCTAAATGTTCAGAAATATACTGTTTAAAATTTGAAATTAATGCAATAGATGGATATTTTTAATTAAAAAAGGTACCAATATATTTTAAATAAAAAACCCCAGAATTTAATACTAAACATTTAGTGTGATCTTGTTTTAATGAACGCACAAATATAAATATTCACAAAATATTTGCTTTTTAAGCCTGATATTGAAATTGAAGTGATTTATTAGCCATTTTTCTTTATGCATATTATATTGCCTAATATTCCTATAATTAGCATACTTTGCTTATTTGATAAAATCATAAAGTTTTTCATAAGAATTGTATCCTATGTTGAGGCAATCTAGTCAAACAATCTAGAGATCAGAATTTGACTTTCATATGGAACATAAAGCATTTAGAAGCTTTATTTTTATAGCATTTTTGCCTTTTGAAAGTTTGTGTTCTCATACTGGAAATAGCTAAAAAAAATGATCTTCCTCCTTGTATGTATTTTCTTTGTAAACTGTGGCCTTTAAATACTTAGCATTCTTTGAAATTAGATCCTCCTGTCATTTGTTAAACTATGTGAAGAAAATAGCAATGTCTGCTTTAACTTTTTCTGTGAGTCACACTCAATCTCAGCGGGTTTTATTAAACATTCGTTAAACTTCAACTAGAAATATATTTTAGTTTGTTTTAGCAAACACAATACTTGTCCAAAAGTTTTTTCCAAAACTTTTTTGGTTACATATTAAAAAACAAACAAAAAATACTATAATCCTGTAAGAACCATAAAATTTACTCTCTCAGAATAATTGCAAGTTATTTTCTTCACATTTCTTTAATAGTTATCTGTGTATAAAATGATTCCTTAATATTAATTTTACTCTCTTGTAAAGGCAGAGTATAAGTTATTATTTATAGCCATCATTACAGCTTTAGGTGAATACTGTGAGAATTTTTAGGAAATCAGTAATCATTTTCTTTAAAAATGAGCACTATGTTATGCCGCTTTATCTTTGATAGACATCAGTATGAATATAATCAATACAAAGTTTGGATTAATGGCACTTAAATTATTATAATGATAATAAACTACTAGATAAACAATAGAGTAAGAATTGAGCAATTAAACACATAAATGCAAAACTACCTAGTCTTTCTCCAGCTTACAAAGATAACAGAATTTTGTGGCTAAATAGCATCTCTAAACAAATTCAAGGTTAATCCTTGTTCTGGGTGAATTAAAGATGGGGCAACCTCCTTGTGTTGGCACAGTTTTTCTGAACTTGTTTAAAGATTTATAACTGGGAATCCTGCCCTAGGTAAATGCATTTGATATGTGAACATGGTCTCTTGGCTTTGGCACCTTCTGCTCATCTGTTAAATTGGCATCATTCCTATTTACAATTTGGTTGGAATTCTGCCTCAGGGTTTAGGTGCCAAATGGCAAGATATCAAGTAAGACAGTGCATATAAGGCATCCTCACTCTGGGTGGAATATCCTTTGTAACTGAGTCCAAACGATAGCATAAAGCCTGATTTTATCCTTCGTCACAACATTTGGGCAAGTGTTCAAGATGACACAATTAGCAGATTAAATATGCTAACATCATATTTCTATTTATCAGTAAAGTCTCCAATTTTTAGAAATGATTGCTTGGAATTTACATTATTATCATCATGATTATTATTGCCATTGTTACTATTCTACATAGTTAAAAATTCTACAGGACTTT
This sequence comes from Pteropus vampyrus, assembly GCF_000151845.1. Taxonomy (NCBI): domain Eukaryota; kingdom Metazoa; phylum Chordata; class Mammalia; order Chiroptera; family Pteropodidae; genus Pteropus; species Pteropus vampyrus. Next base: position 2,458,913 of record NW_011888808.1, read on the forward strand.
CTTTAAATTAGGACTTACACAGAAGGAACTACAAAGATATCATTTGCCCTTCCATCCACAAGACTTTTAAATCTATGATACACATTCAAAGACAGATGCTTTAAAATCATAACAGAGCATTTACTCATGAATGAATTTATTTAATACACTAGCATAAAATACTAAGAAATTTTAAAGTTCACATACAGATAGAATATATATTTAAATTACTAAAAGTCAGTACTAATAGAAGAGAGTGGAGAAATAACTTCTGATTTCAGTCCTGTAATTTTCCTCATCAGTATAATTTACATGACAAATTGTTCATTCATTCATTCTTTTATAAAACAAATATGTCTAAGTTATTGATGTTATCAATTCAAAAGAAGACTTTAGAAAAAAACTGAAGGACTCACTCCAAAAGAAGATGGCAAGCAGAGCCATCTTGCATTAAATATGACATGATCAAATTTAATGTCCTCAACTAGATTGTTATTATAACTCTTTGGTAAGATATTAGCCTGATCATTTATAGATTTCATATATGTTCTTACTAGAACAATAAAAACCATAAATAAATATATTGGTAAGAATATGGTTTAATTTGGAAGTATTTTCCCTTTCATACTGAGGACAGATAACTAAATCAATTTGGTTTCATATTAATCTCATAAAGCTAGGTATTAGAGAAAGCAAATATATTGAAAACAAAGATCTAAATTATTTAGTTTATTATTAAGGTTATCGGTATACAGTATTTTTAAAATAAATCTAACCAAGCTTTTTTCAAATTATTTTAAAGTACATTATTTTAGGTTATTTAGATTATTTATCAAATTAAATTAAAAAAAATATGGCTTATAGCATGCACTCAATAAATATTACTAGGGTGAATAAACTAGAATAAGAAAAAGTACCAATAAAACATTTATTATAAATGTAGCTCCCAGATAATTTTAATTGACTGTAAACCAATAATATGAGGGAAATAAATTACTATTTGCATTTATGTCACAGCCAATTATGCATGTTTTATAATCTAACAAATGAAGGAAATATACCTATGTATTCTTTCTCAAAGGTAAATTAGCAAATCAATATCAAGGAATATAATTAAGTTAGACAGAAATCATAAACATTTATATTAATTTAAATTTTCTTGTTTGTTTTAGAGATGATTCCCTGTTTAAAATTATACATATACTTATATTTGCTATACTTACAGCAGAATAAAAGCATAAACAAACAGAATGCATAGTATAGCAGCATAATTTCTAATACTAAATAGTTTTGGGGACAGTGAAGAGAACTTTGAGGTGAGAAGTAATTGGAGGGAAGAATAATCAAAAAGTACTCTTGATACAGTGCCAGAGAAGAATCTGAACTAAATACTCAGTGACAAAATTATTGTCCTCTCTTTCCCTCTTACTCAAGCTGCCCTAAATAGCAAACTGAGTCATTTTCTCTTTTCTGGCACTATCTTAATTGCTGGCATCAAATTGCATGTGAAACTTATATGTCGAATATGACTGTGTTGCTTTCAACTTGGGAGGATAGATACATTGTTGGTGAAGAATGAAAGAGAAAGGTATATATTGGGAGAAAAGGTATGAGTTTCTTTTTTAGGCACATTACAATTGTGATTCTTGGCAAGAAATCATAAATATAAATCTGAGGAGAAAGATACATTGCCCCTTCTAGTCAACTAACTGTATATTTAGTATTGTACATTTTTATCTTTAGTCCAAAGTATCCTCTTGAACCCAAATATTCCTTTGTGTCCTACATTCTCCATATAAAATTGAAAAATAAAAGTTGCTGGATTGAATTAAAGTTGGACTTTAGTAGTAAGTTCAAGGCAAAAGAAGGGGGTTAGAAGTGAGCTTAGAGTGCTACAGAAAGAGTAATACTAAGCCATGCAGCATTATGACGGAAATGAGATCAAGGGAGGCTTTGTTTTTTATTCTATATTTTAACTATGTCTGCCTCTGCCACCTTTGGTTTAGTCCAGTGCTAACCCCATGGTATAGCCATCATCCTCCCTAGGCTAGATTATTTCAGTTGCCTTCTATTTCGACACTTCCAATTGGCCTCACTGCCACTGTGAGCGTAATTTCAAATGCATTCAGGTTCTGTCACTGTCCTGCTTAAAAGTCTACATCATGTCTCTTGCCTAATAGATTAACACTACAACTTCACCTTTCCTAGTACCTACCATGCCCTCCCCTGCTGTCTGGTAGAGTCCCTGCTCCCCAGCCTTTTATACTGCTGTATACAATGGTGTCAGGTAGCTGTCTCTGCCTAAAAAGCCATCCTTCCTTTGTCTGCCTGTCTAACTCTGACCAATTCAAGACAGATTCTTCTCCATCCTACTCAGAAACAAATGTTTTCCTTTTTTCAGATTCTGAAGTATCAGTTAAGTACCCCATGCAGAGCTGTCATTTGTAACGTGATCATGAACAGGATCGAGTTACTGCTTTGTGTCAGATACTGTGCCAGGCACTTGACGAATTATCTCTAATAACATTCTCTGTTAGGCATTACCATTTGCAGTTTGCAGATAAGACACTAAGATTTGAGAAGTCTAAGTAACTTGACAAAGATATAAAACTCATATTTCACAGTACTAAGGGAGGACCCTGTTTTCTTCATCTTTTCCAAGATTCTACTCTCTTATTCCTTGAATAGTAAAGATGTACATCCCATTGACATCAGGAGATATTTTTATTTTTATTTTTTAGTATTTCTCATATCACACAAACTATTTGGGGACCTTAATAATTGTTGAATTAATCTAATCATGTAATAAAGCTTATATGGGTGTGTGCATACTTGTACACACGGACACACAGCCATGCACACACATATTAATTAGATCATCAAATTCAACTATTTACCTTTAAAGATAATTAAAAATAGGATGAAGACTTTATATAAGGATATATACTTTATATGTGGGGATGTATATTTGAGAACATTATTGAACGACTTATATATAAATATGGACTTAATATATGCAGAAATAGAAAATAAAGAAGAGGGACTTGATTTTTCTAAGGGGCAGAGTTGAGAATCTAGACATGAGAACACATGATTTTAGATTCTCAACTCAATGTCTTTTAAATACTAAATATTTGGCAATAATTATGTATAGACATCCTACATCTGAATCTATACCATATCCACATCAGTTTATCTAGATCTTATTCTTGTAATGAGAAATGTTCCCCATAAAATATACTGTGTTACTGTTTGTAAAGAGAATTTTATAATTATGTTAACAATATGAATGCACACAGAGAAGGGTATTTGAGGAGATGTACTTTTATATGAAATCTGAACATTAAATGTTTGACAAAGAATAAGGTGGCAGGTACTTAATGACTTGAAGATACCTGGGAACATTTTCTGAGGATAGACTAGACAAACATTCAGATAAGTGTCTTTCTAAAACAGAACGTGGTTTATAAAATTTATTCAAGAAAACCTTCATTGACTCTATTAATTTAGGTTGGTGCTTAAGATAACTCAACGCCTGATTTTCTGTGGAAAGGCCTTCTCAAGTCTTCTAAATATTTAAATACACTATTTACTTTTCTAATAATAGCTTTAAATATATAAAAATTGTCAGATCATAGATATACGTTTAGCTTCCAGAATTTGTTTCCATGATCTTGTTATATTTACTTTAGCACCAGTAGTAACTGTTTCTGATAAAAGAAGTAAAAAATGAATGATTCCCAGTAATTTGGTCAAAATTAATTCCCTGCCTCAGTTTACAAACCTCACAATCACTTCGGTATCGTTTTCTACGTCATCCAGGCTATAAATCATGTAGGTACCTATGCATCTTGTATTGTTATCTAACTATAATCCCTGCAGTCATTGAGCTTTGTTTTATTTCCTTTTTTATTTCTCTGTATCATTGAAAATACATTTGCCTTTGTTCCAGCTCATTTACACTTCAGATTTCCTAACTCTAGGCATCATTTTGCTATTCCTCCAGACCATTCTTCTCAACGTGAAGTGTGGGTTGCCTTTCCATTGCATGGGTTCCAAATGGCAAGTGGTATAGGATGAGCTCTGGACACCTTTTCTCTATTTTCCTGTTTCCATAATTTGTCTGTCTCCCCTACTCCCAATGGAATACATAATTACCATGCATCAAAGCAACTTCTCTAATCATCAGAGGAAATGTAAATAATACACACAAACACCTACTTGATTACTCCAATTGAATTTATCATGTCCAAAACTAAACTCATGCTTTTCCAGATACATAACTGCTTTATCTCCAGTGCTTTCTATCTCATTTAACAAGATGAGAAGAGAATAGGGACCAAAACATCTTTCTTTCTTACCCACCATAACCGCTCAATCACCAAGTCTTGCTGATTCAACATCCTAAATACCTCTTGAATCTATTCAATTATTTCCTGTTCCAATGATGTATCCTCATCTAAGTTACACTGAATATTTCAATAACATCCTAACCAGTGTTCCCATTGTCACTAATGTTCCTCAATAATTCATTGTTCACAAAATGTGGTACACTCGTGCCTATGACAAGCAGTGATGGAGTCAGAATCCCAACCCTATAGTCTGAAATTAAGCTTTGGCTCTTCCTTGACTCTTAATGCCTTGATTTCCTCCTCTAAAAATGAAATAATAATAATAATAACCCTTTCCCAGAGTTATTTTCCTGGAGAATAATAAACAATTAAATAAAAACACTTAGAATGGTTTCTGACTCATGTTAAGTGCTCAATATATATTGGCTAACATTATTTCATTGAGCTCATGTGTCTTAATTGCATGCCTTCTCTGTAGAAGTTATTGGTCTAGTGTCTGTGGCTAAACAAGTGGTATAGGATGATTCTTCCTTCCTCCAGGATGATCTGGGGCCCTTGGGGATTGTAGGATACTAGGATATGGGTGTAGATACTGATTCACCTAGGAAGATATCCTTATTATACTTACTAGACTAGACAATGCATGCCCATAGGCTTTTCTTTAAGGAAAAAAAAAATTTCTTTTATCTCTCAGCTTCAGATATGGATGGTCTGCACCCTCGGCATAACACTCAGCCATTTATAACCATCTTCTAGTGACTCTTGGGATGCTGGTGATTAGCCTGACAGTCCTCACAAGCTAAATAACATGGGTTGCTAACACAATAGACATAATTGAAGGATAGTGTCAGCTTGTTCAGGATTTATCTTCTACTGGTTAGACTCCCAGGAAAAGAGTTAGCATTCAGAAAAGCTCTGAGGCAAAGCTGGCCCTGGGTTTAACACAATCAATCTCAGCCAAATGTTAAGGATCTTGGGACCTATAACACCATAGGAGATGCCTGGGCTTCTCCCCATCATGATTCTGACATAAGCACTGCCACTAGTTTGCCAGATCACATAATTGTGACCCCAAGTGTTGGACCTCACTGTCATACCGAAAGAGGGGGTAGTGTTATACCAAACTGGGCTGCCAGGGTAGGAATAGAGCCAAACTTCCACCATGTCTTGTTGATCCAGTGTCATAGGCTGATCACACCAGAAAAGAGGTCTACGCTTACTTAATTGTTTAGCTTAACAGTTGTACTGCTCAAGAGGCGGCCACTCCCTCGCAGTGTGAGATCTCTGTCTGCTGCCTTCAAACGGGCAGCAGGACCCACACAGCCACTACTGCTCTGAGTTCCCCCTGTGGATGTTGTCCTAACAGATCTCAAGCAAGTGCTGTTTCCCACTTGCTCTTGTTAGCACGCTAGGCAAAAAAGGTATTTTATATTCTATTTTCCAGTAGCAAATTCACCGTATATAGAGTTTATAGGACAATACTCACATAAACACAATCCCTTTTCACACACAAGTAACTCTTATGTTCTTAGATTATTCAAATGTATATGTTCCTATAAAAATGCATAAAGAAAATGTGAAGTAAAAAAAATGTGATTCTTTATAATATCCTTAATCCTTGAGATGCTAAAAAGTGGCAAGTGACTAGAAAAGTAATGTATATTCTTTTCTTTTAGGATCATTGACTTAGGATTACTCTTTACTTGGTTGCGCCTCCTCAGTACAGCCTTGCCTCTACATAGAAGAGTGTCCCCTTTACATTCTTTATAGAATAGCCCTTTACATAGAAGAATGTCCCCAACTCCAATTGCACATTAGAATCAAATGGGAAGCTTTAAAAAACGTTGATATCTAAGCCCTGCCTTCAGAGACTCTGATTCAATTAGCCGAGGATAGGGCCAGGGAAAAGGTATTTTTGATATTGTTCCTTAGAAGATTCTATGGCCCAAGAAGGGAATGAAAGCTGCTGACAGGAAGCTTAGAACTTCAGAGATATAATATGTGAGCACTTAATGAGCATTTTTTTATAGAGAATATTAAAGGTTTCTCTAGAATGATGTTTCTACAAGATTTTGTATAAGAGCTTCAGTATTATAAAATAAAAACTACTTTGTGCTCCAAGGAAAAAAATAGAATAGTGAGGCTGTGCTTTACAACGGAACCACTTTTTTTTGGAATTGGCTTGAAACTATTTCATTAAATATGGTCACCTTAATTTCTTTGAAAGAATTCTTTTTATGTTAAAGCAATTCTTAAGATCAAAGGATATGACTAGTGTCCAGAACAGAGGAAAGAAATATATATCTAAATCTAAGAGCCAGAGGAAATTGGCACAAGACCATATGACAATGAAAAACAGAAAAAAGACAGAAAAAGCTTTCTAGCATCTTTTAGATGAGCTCATTGACAGGGAAATGTTTCATATCTAAGTTTTTTGAGGAGAGTGAATTTATTTTAATGTGGCAGTTCTACTTTTAAATTGAAGTAAAAAAAAATATCTTTTTATGCCATTATTATTTGGCTTTGGAGAGGCAGTGCTAAAAGTTGATAAATTTTAGCTTTCAAATCTGAGCATCTAACTTTGGCACAAAAAGCAGAGTGTGAGCATGCAGTTCTGGCATTAGAGCAAACAAAGCCCCAGTTCTCATGCCAACGGCAAGTGCACATTTCAAGCCCTATCCTGGGAGCTGGCACAGACTTTCATAAATTCATTGCCCTCCATCTGCGTATTGTCGCTTAGCTCCCTAGTCAAGCAATAGGTAGAGCTTCAATGACACAGATGATGTCCTAGGTTCTCTTATAATTTATTACTCTTTGAATTTTCAGAACAAAGGTCATATTCAGTATGGGCCTATAGGAGTTTGCTTTCTTTTACTTTCCCTTTTTCTCATTATGCTTGGCTTTTTCTTTTATCTTGGGACTCAGCTTTCACTAGAGTTGAAAATAAATCTTTTTTTTTTTTTTCCTCTCTCCTTCTTCTCAGCTTGCCCTTGACTGCTATGGAAACCAAAAAAGAGCTATAGAAATCCTAGAAAATTGATTTTTTTTTTCCCTTGGATAGAGGCTAGGGGAGTTACTAAAGGTCTTTTAAACCCTAATGTAGGCTTAAATAGCTAAAAAAAAAAAAAAAAAAATGTTGTCTCTATTGAATTGAATCCAAATTATTTTGGCTCTTATACACAGAGGGAAAAAAAAGATAAGCTGACAACATTTGTCTATCAAATGTCAGTATAAATATCCTACACTAATTGCAACCAGCAATAAGAAATAAAATTTAGAAAGACACAAGATGTTACCCCAATAAGAAGGAAAAGGACAGTTCACTTAACATCTCTGCAGAGGTAAAGTATTATTCTTTTCTCACAAAATGCCAGTTTTCAACGTCAGACGCCAGCTTCGTCATGTTTCACTTACTGCAAAACGTGATGCTACCAAGTCATCTTTTCTGATGGATAAGTCTTGCACCTATTCCACTGTGAAGAGAACTTCGGTGAAGATAAATTATTGGGAGAGATGGAAAATCAAATACAATGCTTGTTTCTGTTTTGAAAGTATCTCATCCAGTGCTCCACTTTTCTCCTCTCTGCCATGCCTAAGTTAACGAGATCGTGTCCTGTGTCTGCTTATCTAGTTGTTAATAAGACATGTAGTCATCGTTGACTTAGAAATTATTTGGTATTAGAAGCAAGAAGCAGATAAAAGCACTAGAGAAATATATAAAAAAATGAAATATTCTTTTTAATATGGAAATGATATTATTAATTTCTTTTATTTACGGAGATATAGAGGCTTAAATGTTTCCCCCAATAAGTAGTTAATGCTGTCTCTTTTTAAATCAACATTGATACTTTTTTTTACATCCAGATAAATTAGTTGATCATTATCATCATCATTATCATCGTCACCATCATCATAAGTAACGAGCATGATTCTAATAAACTTGTGTCTAATAATTTAATTATTTTAATTCTTTCATCAACCCTATGCCATAATTACTGTTATTGCCTTAGAGATTAGGGAACTGAAGCCCAGAGAATTGAATCAACTAGTAGGTAGAAGAGCTGGGATTTATATCTAGCATTTTAAGACCATCACTCCACCACCCCAACCTTACTTCTAACAGTGACTAGAAAATAATTGAAATCATTCATTCACTCACTCAAAATAACTATGTGTACTAGATGCTGTACTAAGTGTTGAATATATTGAAAAGGCACACATGGATCTTAGACACAGTAAGCCGTTCCTGATAGAGGAGAATGATATACTCAGGTACATGTTTTCAGTTCACCCTCACAACTTTGTGAAGAATGTTTTGGGGGGGCTCTGTTAATGAACTGGAAGACTGTAGCATCAGTCTCTGGAACAGATTGTTGCAACAGTCTAAATGAAGGCAGAAGTAGTGATCAGAGGGGGCTTTGTGCTTTGGGGAGTGGAAAGGGGAGGAAACTTTTTGAAGGTGGGAAGAGCTGTCATGAGGAAACTAGAATCAAGAATAATGCCTAGGATCCTGTTTGAACAACTGTGTAGAACAATTTATGGGCTAGAGCTGTGGTCCCCAACCTTTTTGGCACCAGGGACCTGTGCTCCTATGAGAATCTAACACCTGATGATCTGAGGTGGAGCTGAGGCGGTGATGCTAGTGCTGGGGAGCAGCTGCGAATACAAATGAAGCTTCACTCGCTGGCTTACTGCTCACCTCCTGTTATGTGGCCCGGTACCTAACAGGCCAAGGATGGGTACCAGTCTGCAGCCCAGAGGTTAGGGACCCCTGGCTTAGAGTATATAAGTGGATTGTGAATCAGCAGTTCTCTATTGCACAAGGTTGATATGTTTAAGACATCTTTCCAAGTAGAGATGCCAATTAAACAGCTTATAGGTGAGCGTGGACTCAAGATGAAAGGTAATATTTGCTAACCTGCAGAATACAGAACAATGAAAGGTAATCTTCGAATTTGGCAAGTTGGAAAATGATGAGTATGTTCTAATAAGTGGTGATCAAAGAAGCCTGTTTGGAGTTGCACCATTCATGACTGGGATTCAAGAGCATGAAGAATACTAACAGTTCTTTCTTGAAATGCGCCGATAATGGGGAGCAAGAAAATAAGACAGTAACTAGAGAATGCCAAGTGTATGTCTTGCTTGTTATGTTATAAGATGGAACACAGAAAGCATGCTCACATGTTAATGGAAAGAAGATTCAGCAGAGTATGAGAGAGTAAGTGAAGTTCACAAAAGGGAGCTTTTAAGAACAAAGGGGTGGTGGGATTCAGTGGACTGAATTTACATGTGGCTTTGGACAGGAGAAGGGATTCCTCCTCCACGATGAGAGGAGAATAATGGGGAAGAGATGCCTATGGACATAGGTGATTAAATGTGAGGAGGGCTTCTACATTGTCAACAGGTAGCATTTAATAACCAACACTTAGTGAGCACCTGGCATATCCCAGGCATGTTCTGAAGCATCTTAAATGCGTGTTCCAGTTAAATGAGAAAGGTGATGTTGATGACTTATGTGTACCAGTGAGTAAACAGACATAGAGAAGGTAAATAATTTTTGTAAGATCACAGAACTAGATATCAAATGAAAGTGTCTAAGTTTAGTGTATGCTCTTGTTAAGATAAATGGCTCCCTGAAACAAAGCCATTAACAGGGAGGAGAAAGAGGTAGGTTTTGTTACAGATACAAGGAGATGTAATAATTTTATTTAATAACTTAAATATATGAAACAAAAAATTTAATAAATGAAAAAGTTATAAATGAAAGAACCACATATAAGCTTTAGAAATAAAGTCCGATGGAAACAGCAGGAATTTCAATTGAGCAGTTAACAACTCAGCTAAGTGGTGGTTTTATATACGCCCCCCCCACACACACACACATACACATATGCATGTTTTTCATAGGGAAATATTATTTGTAAGCACTGTATAAAATATGGTTGATTTCCACCAATTTTATGATATATAACTGATGAATTATATAGGTTTCATCTTCTTTGTTTATTTTTCTCCAGTTTTAGTGTCACTCAACAGAGTTCAAGCCAGTAATCTATTTTGATTTGGTTTGGTTTGGTTTTTCCCTTGGGTAATTTGTCAGAAATTAAATCTGGACTCTATCATCTGGACATCTCTGTGCATAAAAAACTTTAAGTAAGATAGTTTACAATTTAAGCCTCTTTCCTCAAAGTTTGATAATAGAACTGTATCACTAGGTCATAGTGATATGTAAAAGACATATATTAAAGACGGGTATTGTAAAGGCAATATTATTGTAGACAGTGTTATTTATGATTAGATTCTAATTTTTCTTCCTGCACCCATTTCTTTTTAATTTATTTTTTAATTAAATTTATTTATTTATTTATTTTATGCTGACATTGCTTAACAAAATCCAATAAGTTTCAGCTGTACACTTTAACGGTAAGGCATATATATGTATATACATACACACATATACACATACATACATACATTTACACTGTGTATTCACCTCTCATATTTAGATTTCCTTCTGTCACCACATATTTGATCCCCTTCGCCCTGTCTACCTTGCCCCTCCCCACTCCCCTCTGGTAACCACTAGTCCATTGTCCATGTCCATGAGTCTCTTGTTTGTTTGTCCTGTTCATTTGGTGCTTTTAGGTTTATATCCCATATATAAGTGATATCATGTGATTTTCAACTTTTTCTGTCTGGCTTATTTTGCTTAGCATGATTTTCTTGAGGTCCATCCATGTTGTGCAAATGGCAGTATTTCACCTCTTCTTATGGCTGAGGAATATTCGATAATATATATGTACCACAGCTTCTTTAGACAATCATCTATCGTAGGACACTTCAGTTGCTTCCATGTCCTGGCTACTGTGATTAATGCTGCTATGAACATCGTTGTGCAAATATCTTTTTGGATACGGATTTTCAAGTCTTTGGAGTAAATATCCAGTAGAGGGACTGCTGGATCATATGGTAGATCAATTCTTAGTTTTTTGAGGAACCTCCATACTGTTTTCCATAGTGGCTGCACCAATTTGCAATCCCACCAGCAGTGTATGAGGGTTCCTATTTCTCCAGCATTTGTTATTGCTTGTCCTGTTGATTGCTGCTATTCTAACAGGTGTGTGGTGGTATCTCATTGTGATTTTGATTGGCATTTCCCCAATAGCTAGCGATGTTGAGCATCTTTTCATACATTTGTTGGCTATTTTTATGCATCTATTTTTGTCACCTTAGCCAAAGTAATATTTTTAGAAATTTACATTGATTATATCTCCTCATTTGTAAAACAATTTAGTAGCTTCCCACTGCTCTCAAGATTGACTCTAAAATATACATTGCCTATCAGACTCTACATGTTGGCCTTGTCTACTTTACAGGCCCTCACTTTTGTGCTCTCTGTGCCCTCACTTTACAAGGCATCTCTCTTTAAGTCTTTAGATGGATCATACTTCTTTCTATCTGAGTTCTCTTTCACATGCTGTTTCCTTAGTTTGAAACATTCTATAAATTTCCAGATCTCAGCTTTACTAAAAATTCTATTCTCACTTTTGAGGATTTTACATCAAAAGCAAGATCTGAGTCAGTAATCAGTGCTCCCACTCTTTGTACCCAACTGCCCCAACCCAGGCTCAGTTCTGTAGACATCTGCAGAAGAGACAAAGCAAAGGCAATGTTGAATGAGATTATTCAGAAGTGCTTTTGGAAGGAGGTAAATATCTATTGAGCGATAAAAAATGATTAATCAGAATTTAGTGAGGCCAACAGTTATAGATGGGGGGCTCTCACTATCTAAGATAGTCAGGTCTCTGCAATGGGAATGGTGCACTAGAATATATTTGAGGATGCTCTGGGGCTTGAATTCAATCCAAGGAGTTCCCTGGTATTTTACACATAATCACAGTGACTGAAGTTTCTCACTTGTCTTTTGGCAGAATCACTGAAGAAACTCCTGAGTTTTCTAGTTTTTTCCAATATTTTTTAGACCAATTCGATATAAAACCAGGCTTTTAAGAACGAAGAATCATCGATCTAGGTGATGTTAAAGTGAACAAACAAACCTCCAGAGAAAGAAGTAAGTGTATAAAGAATGAAATTCTGTATGCTCCTTCATAAATGATAGCGATAATAATAATAATAATAGCAATGGCTGTTAATCTAAAAATCTATCCAAAGCAAAACTGGTGACAATATGTTAATCTAATATAAGAAGCAAATTAACTTTGCACACAGATTTTTTTTACATCGTTAAATGTTCTAAAATGAAGCAAATTTAGCAAGTACCATTCGATGTGAAGTGACCTTTTGGACAAAGAATGACTTAGAGTTGCTTTTCTTGGTATTAGCATGGAACACTTGAAATGTGGCTAGTGTGGCTGAAGAGCTTAATTTTGAATTTTGCTTAATTAAAGTAATTTAAATTTAAGTAGCTAAATAAGGCCCAGGTCTACCATATTTGATTGTGCAGGTCAAATGTCTCACTGCAGTTTTGTTGATTTATAGATAGGTATTATTCATATATTTTCCCTCTTTCTTAGCTCTTCTGAATTTCCTTTGTCTCAATGTTTCTGGCTTTAAAAACTAACACAATTCTTTTTATGTCTGCTTTAGGAAATTTATTTAACCTTTCTCTTTTGCAGTTCATGAACCTGTGCTCTAGGGACAGTGGCACTTCTTGTTAAACCTGCATTAATTTACCTCATGGAGGGTTGTCAGGATTGATTTTATGTTGTTTGGCAAGCAGAGTTGAGATGAGACATGCAATATAACTGACAACTGATAGTAATAAGCTAAAGTATTTCCATACTTCCATTACTCTCCTAGACTAGAATTACTCAGAAAGTGAATCCAACAAACAAAAAAATTGCAACACATTAGAGACTACACAAAAGCCCAGCAATATTTTATCAAAGAGTTTCCCACTGCTTTGATCTATGTGCGTACTTGAACATTCTTTATAAACAGAATCACCTTGGCCTCCACTAGAGACTATGTTCTTTATATCAATTTTCCAAGGCAAAAAAAAAAAAAAAAAAAAAAAAAAAACCTTGTTAGTTTTTTGTTAGTTTTTTGGTCCATAGACCATAATTTCATACCTGCTGGATTAAACTAAGATAATCATTCTTAATCTTTTCTCTCTCTTTTTTTCCTTCTTTTGAACCAGACTAGACACTTAAAAAATTCAGTGGAGATACACTGTATGAGAAAATATTCTGCAGTGAGCTGTAGGATGATGGCTTCAGTGTAATGTGGGAACAGGCATCGACATCTAAAACTACACGCACAGATTTGTAAAATTCATACTTTTTGTTAGTCATTCAACAGACCTCTATATCCATTATCATTCAGAACTATGGTGACCCAATAAATTTAATTAAAAAAAAACTGAAAACCTGTCATGCACTTTAGTTATAAAATGGTGAATAAAACAGGCAAGAATTTATGACATAATCTAATGAACCAAATAGTAAACAATTTAAAAAGAAACAAACACACAGAAAAACTGTCTGGAAAACATTTCCCTTTTTTTTTCTCCCTCTTTCCCTCCCTCCTTCCTTCCTTCTTTTCTTCCAACCTTCTTTCTTTTGTTCCTTTCTTTCCCTTCTTCCTTTTGCTATCATGTCAGGATTTTTTAAAATTTCTTTTCTATCCTTTCTTTCTATTGAGGCACCTGTAACACTCTATTTAAAAAAACCTCCATTTTCACTTAGTTTGTAATAAATACAATAATCACAACTATATCTAAACTGAGTACAAAATGACACTAAGTAAGGGCCTAAATTTCCTTTTTATGAGTAAAGAATACAGGCATTATCAATTCGTTTGGTGATATTTGTCTATATGTATTCCTTTTTTGTTTCCAATTTTTAAGATATATTTCAAATAGTTTATGTTGCAGAAAAGTTACTAATGAGGAGATAACAAGAAACCTGAACAAAGTTACTCATTAGTACAACCCCAAATTTATAAATAGAAACATGTACATTTAGTTAGGATTAAGAGTGTAAACTTGTAAGAAACAGAAAATATTACCTTGTGAAAATGAAAGAACACCACCTGTGACACGAATACAAAAATTAATATCTATTGGTAAATTTAGATTATATGATAGCAAAAATATACATATTAAAGAGAATCACGGCAGTGTATAATATAATTTCCAGTACAGCATTTTATCTTTCATATCATAAGGATGCTGTCTTATTTCAGTGTGAAGAACTTTAGGGATGCAGTTTTATAAAAGTTAACTGGTGAGTATGGTTTCAAGAAATTGAATGAAGTTGAGATTTTGCTCCTGTCATATAAGTGTCTGCTTTGTTTTTTTTTTGGGGGGGGGCATTATTTGATCTTCTTTGTGCTGAACTAAAAGAAAGGAACAAAAAGAACTATTGTAGCCGCAACTTTTCTGCCAAAAATTTGTTCCTAGACCCCTAGTGGATACCTGAAACTTTATGTGTGCCGTGATTTTTTTCTTATATATACATATTTATCATAAAGTTTATTTTAAATTAAGTGCAAAAAGAAATTAACAATAATAACTAATAATAAAATAGAGCAATTATAATGATATGCTCTACTAAAAGTTATATGAATGTGGTACCCCCATCGAAATGTCACATTGTACTATACTCACAGTTCTGATCATGTGAGATGATACAATGCCTACATGATGAAATGAAATGCGGTGGAATTTTTCATTTAATATTTTCTAACCACAGTTGACAGTGGATAACTGAAACCATAGAAAGCAAAACTGTGGCTAAAAGCAGGGAATTCTTGGACCTTTCTCTGACGTTATAAAACAGCACACACATCATTCTTTAGGCATTTGTTCATATGATTGGTGTCATTGTACTTAACATGTCAGACCCTGTAGAAAAGATGCAAAGTTTTGCTCTTGCCAGTGATAAAGCTCTCTCAGTGTAACAAAGCTTGCTCTATAGGAAAATAGCAGATAACCGGTCACATTTTATTTTTTTTTAATGTCTGTCTCCTAATCAAATTTTGACAGTACGCTGAAGAAAAACTCAAAATTTATCCATCAGATACAATAACTCATTACTTTTGCTTGACTCTTATATCCAAACTAAGACACTTAAATATAATCTAATTCCCAATAAAAATTGGGCAGATATATTTAATACAGTACTTTAGTTTCAAAAGATTACTCTGGGTTAATACCTTTCTTAAAATACATACATCTTCTTTATATTAGTTAATTATAGGCTGTCAAAGGGAAAGCTAACTCTACTTAGATATTTCAAGCTCTATTATTCACATCTGAAAATATGAAAACTTCAAATCAATACTATCATTGAAATATTTAGTAAATAGAGGAAGATAATAGTTATTGCACACAGAGTTAATTCTTTGCAACTATATTTGACACTGAAGACCATCTGAGGCATGAGTGAGTAGAATAAAATGTCATGCATGAGTTAAAAGATAGATACCATAGTGAAAATCACAATGTACATAAAATAATTTATTTTTATAATTTTGATATACAGGTGGGAAAACTAAAATTACAAATTAAAATTAAAAAGAACGATTGAGACTTTGGTGACTAAGAAATCAACTAATATAACCATAATCATACATATCTCTTATTATATGGTTGAAAATATGTTACAGACAAATACTATAGTACTTTTAAATTGAATAATACCTGATAGTGACAAATGTCAACTTCAGTTTCTGCTGAGTAGTTATTACATTATCAGTATAAAAAAAAGGCCACAACAGAATATTGTGAATACATTGAAAAACTATAATATGTTTCTCTTATTTCAGTAAATACTATATAGCTAGAACTTACATAATAAAACACTTATGTGCAATGAAGGTATACTCAGCAAAAATGTGAGTTGATATATTCAGTTTATATTTAATTGGAAATGAAAACATAATCAATGCCAAATATAACTATGTATTGGGAGAAATTATTTTAATGTATCTTTAAAATGACTTACATGCCTAAATTTAGGATTTTATTTTAAAGAACAGATTCAACATATAACCATTAAATATTAGTGAGTACAAATGTTAAATTTGGATGATTTATAATATTTTAAAATGACAAATATAAAAATCATCAAAACTAAATTATACCTGACTACTGAAGATTCAGTATGAAACAAGTAGAGAGAAAAAGAGAGGGGGGAAACCAGCCAGCCCTAGGTAGTGACTCCAATCACTGAAGCAAAGTTGGCCTACAGGATGGAAACTGAAAAAAAACAAGGTAATACAATGGTGCAATTGCAAAATGCTCCAATATCTGAATTTCACAAAGTATCTCAAGTGTTTTATTGTTTTCTTTCTTTGAAAGATAGACTGTGGATTTTAATGCTTGATGGCTAAAGGCACAAAGTAGATGTCATTGAAAAATGAGGGAAGAAATAACAGAAAGAAAATATCTGAATATCTAAAATGTAGCATCTCTGAAAAATATTTTTTTTTCAATTTAATAGCATTTTGATGAATGAAGCAAAATCGTATTAGAATTTAATATTTGAATTCATTGTTGCACCACAGCTAAGTACTGAGGGTCTAAAGTTATGACACATCTGGGTTCAAATTCATTTCCAAGAATCTATAGTTATGGGACTTTGGGGGGTATTTAAACACCGTGCACATCACTTCCTTCATCTCTAAAATGAAATAATAATACATATCTCACTGGATTGTTTGATGGGTAAATAAAAACATTTTAAAAATACTTGTCATGATTATTGTAAAGATTAAAAATGTTTATATGTATTGTATTAGCTCAATGCTTGGTCCACAGTGAAATCTTAATACATTCTAATTTGTATTCTTAATCATAGTATTTAACACTTAATTTTATGTAGTAGCCTCATTTTACTCACTGCATGAAAACAACCTTGAAGAGAGAAACTGTGGTGAGTTAATTGTGTGCACTCAATACATAGCCACAAATTAGCTGAGTAGCTAAGGCATCTTTAAAAATATCATTGCTTTTATTTTGTTTGTTTAAAATAATTTCTAGTCCTTCACTCAATTTCTGGTGCTTGGCAAAAAACCATCCACTCTCTTGAGATAACACAAATAAATGATTTTAAACAAAATCGATAATGGGGATAAAATGACAGATGATATTTTAGCTCAAAAAGACAGAGAGATTATACTAATTGTCATGTAAATAATTGACTGAGAAATTACTCTACACTAGCCAACATAAATTCTCTATGACTGACTGCATACTGAAGGGATCTCTTATGGACTGAGTCATGTTCTGCCAAAAGTCATATGTTGAAGCCCTAACCCCCAGAGTACCTCAAAAAGTGACTCCATTTGGAGATAGAACCTTTGAAGAGGTGACCAAGTTAAAATAAGGTGATTAGATGGGTTTTAATTCAATTTGACTGGTGTCCTTATAAGAAGCAAAATCCTAGACATACAAAAAGACAGCAGGAATACGCACACATAGAGAAAAGACCATTTGAGGATGGTGACAGCGTTACCATCTGCAAGTGAAGCTGAGAGGCCTCAGGAGAAACAAAGTATGCCAATATCTTGATCTTGGATTTCTAGCCTCCAGAAATATGAGAAAATAAATTCCTACTGTTTAAGCCACCCTAGGTTGTGGTATTATCTTATGACATTCCAAGCAAATTAATATACAACCCGTCCAAATGATACCAAAAGATTAGAAGACGACGACATAATTGCTGGTGGGAAAGACAGGAATGTGGTGATATGGAAGAGGTGGGAGGGGAGGATCTAAACATAGAGAGTCACTGAACCAACCAACTCAAAATTGACCCCTTCTGCCTGCATGACTCTCCAGATGCTCCTCTCTCTGTAGACCATTTCCACTTTGTTGCCCACTTTCCAATGTTCTATATAATAGATTCGTTTTTATCTTTATTGTCTCCTCATCCCCAATAACAAGGATAACTTGGATGTTTGTTTACTTTTCTACCTGTTTTTCTTTTCAGTGACATATGTTCAACCCCTAGAAGAATTCCATGGTAGGCTAGTATATAATGGAAGATCAAAGAAAAAAATGATAATAAATGAGTGAATCCAGAGAGAAGACATAACTACAGGGATGGCCTTGAAAGTCAAAAACAATTGAATGATGTGTATAGTTTAGAAGAGACCCTTCCCATTCAACCAAGGTAAAATCCTTTTCAACTGTAATAGAGAATGTCTTGTCCTGAAGTAAAACAAAATTTTGAAAAATATTTCTACTGATTAGATAGCAGAAAGAAATTTAACCAATTCTATTTCTGATGTAAAGAACTTATAAGAGAATTTGATTAAAATAATTAAAAAATAGATAAAACTGACAATGAGATAAAACTATGTTAATTAAAATAATTATTGTATTAATTTTTACATGTATGCATTTCCATTTTGAAAACTTAAACTATGCTAAGTTGAAATACATATTATGCATGCACACTCATTCCCGAAGTTTAATCTAGTTAAGATAAAAAATAGCAAACATGAAGTTACTAGTGCCTGACCATGTAATTAGCCAAGTACTAAATGATGTAAAACTGTCTGTAGGCAATATAAAATTTCAAAATTGTCTCATCAGAGAAATGAGAATTAAGGTTTTCTTTATACTAGCAAAGATGAGGATGTCCTGGGACAAAGCCATGTAGGGGAAAAGAGATATGGACTATATGCAGCAGATGGATTGAAGGTATTTTTTTTTTTAATTGGAGAAGAGTAGTATAAAATCTTGGATACTAACTGATCAACTCATGGAAGACACTGGCTTTCATAGTACAGAGTAGAAATCATTGTAGTCTTTTATTTAAGAGATGCCTCATAGAAAGACTGATATAATAGTATTGTGTAATAAGAATTAGTATAGAAGGAAAATGTAGGAAAATAAATGATTCTCATATAAAGGTGAGTGGAAGGAACAGAGTAAAGGGTGAGATCAAGAGCAACTAGTGAGAGAAGGAATAAGAGCAATGTTCTCAAATATCATAAAAATCATGCAGTAAAAGCAAACTACTTCAAACAGCAGTGATTTCACTGTTTTTTTGTTTTGTTTTGTTTTGTTTTGTTTTGTTTTAACTAAATGCCAGTCATGTTTGTGACTTTATTGTAAATTACATTATAACTACACTCTGGGCTTTCTTTTTTCCCCATTACTCTCAACACACTAGCAAACACTTTCCTTTCTCCTCCCATTCTTCTATAAGACATTCAATTCCTTCCCCATCAATGCTACTGTGACCATTTAATTTGCCATCCAAACAGGGATATTTACAATAATAATTATATTAGACCAGCAGCTATAAACTGGACTATCCCATGCAAACTGGCAGGGGTATCTCTCCTGCTTTTTATTCTACATGAGCTATCACTTGCCTCTCTCTAAAAAAATCCTTTTTGAATTCACAGATATTGTTAATTTAATGAATGCCTTTTCTACATTTAGTTGCATTGATCCTTCCCGAGATTATAGCCAACATTCTAAGCCAGACTTGGGTTTTAAATTTTGTGTGAAGATAGAAACTATTTTATACCTATGACATTTTTATGTTTGGCTGCTCTGAGTTAGCACTGTTGAGTCCATTTACAGGATAAAATGATCAAACCGAAATAATTGCTAAACAGCAGCCATTGAAGTAGTTTAAAAATTAAAGCTTAACTGTTTATTTGTAATTGCCCATATGTTGTAGAAACATCCTGAGGGTACATCAAAGGAACAATTTTTTCAGGTCTGTTTTTCAAAGGGTTCTATGGCTGACAGAGTCCTTTTTTCACTTGGAAATTGCTAAAGAGATCCTGATGTCCTATGGAACTACTGGAATGTGGAATATTGAGCATTTGTGTTTTGTTTTGTCTGCGTTTTCCAAATAAATGCCTTCAGTATCTGCTTGAATGGAGAATGGTTTCTAGCTGATCAACTGAGATAAAATGTTTTGCTTAATTTACTATTATATTGCAATACTCTTTTGGATATATATTTTAATTTGCTGCTGTACCGAAATGTTCTTTTGGATATATATTTTTTTCCTAGAGACCAATGAAAAGTAACAAGTTATTGAAAATATGTTGATAACCTACATAATTACAAAATGTAATTTGTAATAAAATAAATATGCTTGTGAGCATAGTAAATAACATGACAATGTTTAGCTACTGTGTAGAAAGGGTAATGAGTTTTCATACAGTTTTATGTTATTTCATAAGAATAATAACATTTTCAATAGAACTATTACAGAGATCAGTATGTAGGTGATAGACAATATCACTATCTGAAAAGACTAATCTATTATATAATAAACCTAAAATTTAAATGAAAGTTAACTGAAAATTAAAATAGCAATTACATGGAGGATAAATTGTTTAATTGATTTTTTTTTTTTTTTTTTTTTGGTCTACGGCCGTGCCACCTTGAACAAGCCCGATCCTGGAAGCTAAGGAGGGTCAGGCCTGGTTAGTACTTGGATGGGAAACCACCTTAGGAAGACCAGGCGCTGTATGCATAAAAAATGAAAGAAAGAAAGAAAAAGAAAGAAAGGAAAGAAAGGAAAGAAAGGAAAGAAAGGAGAGAGAGAGAGAGAGAGAAAGAAAGAAAAGAAAGGATTGTAAACTGACAAGATTCTTACAATCTGTGAGGTCAACCAAGGGTTGCCTTTCCTAAAAACAAACAAACAAAAAAGGATAGAAAAAAAAAATTTTTTTAGGTTTAAAAGTATTTTTAAAAACTCTACTATTATAAAGAGAAGTGTCAAAAGCTAAATATATGTCTATATTACTTCTTTGACCATATTCAATGGTGTTCTGCTTTGTATTATACATAATTTAATATTTACTCCATTAAGGTTTTTTTCAGACTGTATTTAATCAAGAAATCCAGAAAACACCAAAGGTCCTGTATTACATAATACTGACATTTATAAACTAGAGAATTCCAATGGATCAGTGTGTTATAGCAAACGTTATAGAGGGAAAAAATGCAAAGACCCTTGTGAAAAATCTAAGAGGCTATCCTTGGTTCTGAATAATCCTAATCTAAGAATTCTGAGCTCCAGTTCCACTTTTCTCTCCCAAAAGTCTGAGGTCAAATGATTTCCAAAACCTTCATAACAAGCACAGCATAGCGTGAAGGTCTTGGGACCTCTTTAGGGCAAGCTGGCGGGCTTTTTTAGGATCCTGATGCTAACTAGGATCTTGGGCTTTAAGAATGAAAAACAAAATGATTTATGTTTCTACTCTCTCTATTGATACAGACAGGAAAATCTTATGGCTTACCGGGTTTTGCAAACTTTTGACAGGCTGACGATCACATTGTCAAACTAGTGATAACTAAAAGATCAAGTGGGATATCTTAGAAAAGTGGAAAAACAATCCTTTTTCTCCTACTTTTTTTTCTGATATGTGTATGTGAATGTGCACACACAAGCAAACTATTTCCCATAGTATGAAATACATTATGCAAACTTTACAAAAATATAACTAATAATAGCTATGCAGCAGAAACTGTAACTATATGTATATCTCATGTACATCAAATCTGTGCAATTTATTTCTTCCAAAGTGGAAATTATGTTTTGCTTTTAATTATAAAAATAACATATTTTTGTCATTTAAAAATACAGAAAATATTGAAGGGGATATAAAAATATCACATATTTCATAATAATTTTATACATAATCTAAAAACCATTTTATGTGTGTATGTGTGTATGTGTATGTGAATCTATCATGTTTCCTTCATGATAAGAGTTCTATTTGCATAATACTCCTGAACTTTTTTCATTCCTCAATCATTCATCCTCAAGGAAGGAGATATAACATCATCTGACTGCCATATTGGAATAAAAAATGTGAAAGTGTAAGTTTGTCTACACTTCACTATTCCTTCTTGGAGCTAGCCAGTCTGCAGTAAGCATACTTTGATTCCTATCACTTGTGCTATCAGTTTAGGGGTGAATGCGATGTCCCCAAGTAAGAGACTATTGACATTTACCACATAGTCAGTAAGTCTCTCCAAATTCGAGACTCAATTATTACCAAGTTAACTGGACTATAGAAATTAGCCTCACTCTATAATGTCACTTATGTCAGAAATAGTAGGTTATTTTTGCCTCAATTCTGCCTGATGTGTATCTTTCAATTAGTTCACAATCAGAGAAAAAATGAAAAGTACTATTTTTAGATCAAAAAGCCAATGATGAAGTTAATGATATACCCATCTATCTCTCTTTACAAATGAGAATACAAGCACAGAGAGCTTATATAACATGTTCATGACACACAGGTAATAAGTGGAGCAGCTGAAATTGCACTTTTTCTATGTAACATACTACATATAGCCAATGTCCTATACACCATATTGAATTTGTTTTCAATAATTTGATATTATAAACAAATAGTATATAGTATTCTAGCCAAAGACTCTTATTTAACATTCTGACCTGTACTTTGACATTTTCTACATCACTAAAAGCTACAGTTGTCCCAAAGTTTTTTTCTGACTTATAGAGAAGATAAAAATTCTAAATTATGTTTTCCAGGGCATGTCTACCACCATCGTTCTTTATATATAAAATTATATTAATACTATAATATATATCAACCTTACTCATATAATATCTGCTTTGGTATCTAAGAACTTCTACATCACTTTTGCATCATTTAGATGATTAATTACTCTTACTTTGAATCATCCAATCCAAGAGTCAGCAAACTTTTCCTGGAAAGGACCAGATGGTAAACAATCATGGCTTTGCAGTGAACAGTCTCAGTTGCAGCCATTATAGGCAGTTGTAGACATAAATGAATGGATGTGTAAGGATTTGGCTCTCTGGGCACGGTTTGCCAGGCCTGCCATAATCTTGTATATGATTCTGTCTCAAATACGAACAAGACACTCTCATATTGTAGGTGAATTCTAAGTCATGTGGTTTGAGAGTGTAGCCTTTGGAGCCAGAATGTCTACATTTATTTCATGATTTTATCTAAAAAAATGGGAATACTAATAGTTTCTACATCACAGAATTGTTGTGAGGATAAAAATGAATCAATATATGATATAATTAGAGTAGTTCAGACACATAAATGAGCTATATAAGTGCATGCAGCTATGTTATCGTAATCAATTATTATTATTTATATTTCATGCTTCATATCTATTTAATATCAGATATAAGGAGCTGTTGAATTTCCACTATCAAATCTCATATATTTAATTGTTTTGTATCAATTCATAGAACTTTACATTATTTAAAATTTGGTTTACGTTGTAGGAAGACAAGACTATTTAAATCTGTCGGGATAATAATTTAAGTTTGTTCTATTACATGGATGAATAAGAAACAGAATTTTCTGTTAGCTTTTGTCTTCTAATCCACAATAGAAATAAACTTGAATTTATAAACCTTCCATTATTGAGCCAAATTTTAATAGCCAATATCCCTTGACTGTGAAGTGGTTTCATTTATAACTACTATATTTTAAAGTTTCTGCAATGATGCACAATTACATCAATTTCTAGGGACAGAAAGCAATAAAAACTATCAATTATTATCATGGTAATGAACAACCAAATAGTCAATAAATATATTTAGACTTCAAATAAAAGTGCCCTATTCTGTAAAGTCTAAACTGACTTTAACCTATTTATTTCTCAAAGTTATAATGACATACTTTATTGTCGAGAAAATATTTGTATTTGTCAAAACATTTTTACAGAAAAAATAATATTCTCTTGACAGTAGAAAATGGTACCATAATATACAGAAATTATGATTTATATTTATTGTTTCCTTCTGTATACTACCCTCGATATAAGATGACGATGGTGAGGTTGGCATTCAATTAATAGTTGTTGACTTATTGACTGATTAGACAAATTGGAAAATAAAAAAAAGATAAAACATTAAGAATACATAACTGACTTTTCAGGATAGGAAGAATTTTACAAAAAATCGTACTCATTTTTTTACTCTGAAATGATCATTTGTGATTTCACAATATAGCTTGTCCCTATCTCTTCAGTACCAAGAACTTTTATTTTCTATTGTATATTATGTGTTTTGTGTATATTTATATTCTACAGGTACAATTTCCTCAGACTGCATTATTCTATGTATAAATTAAAAGATAGTTAATATTTCATTATGCAAAGTGAAATAAGTCAAACAGAAAAAGATAAGTAAGGGTGAAGGGAGTCAAATATATGGTGACAGAAGGAAATTTAACTTTGGGTGGTGAGCACGCAATGCAGTATACCTATGATGTGTTATTGAATTGTGCACTTGAAACTTATACAATTTTATTAACCAATGTCACTGCAAAAAATTTAATAAAAAAATAGCTAATATTTTTCTCCTATTTTTATAAATAAGAATTTTGAAATCTAGAGAAACTAAATACCATGTCCAAGGAGAACATATGTTTTACAGGTGATAGAGGCAGGAATTGAACATAGGTCTTTGATTTTAGTGTATTTGCTTTCAACTATCACACTGAATTTATTCTTAGAGAAAAATACAGAGATACTTTTATTGTTACAAAGGGCGGCTAACAAGCATTCACAGCGATGATGTATTTACTTCTATGTGAGTGAAAACAAATCATCCCAATTATGTCAGTGAACTTACTCAATTTTGGTTCAGAACTTTTCTGATTTCTGGTTACTTTTGATTCTACATCCCATTTGCAACAACAAATTAAATCTAGCCGAAACATATATCTGCAATTGATATATTTTTCTCCAACAAATTTACCTAGAGGTAAGACATTTAATATTTCTGTTGTAACAATAATCAAGAATAACACCCATGCAGTCATGACTTTTAAAATATGAAACACACACACAATACATGCATGTATATTATATCTATTGAGCATATGAGATGATAAGGGCGCCTCACCATTTTTTACTAACATAATCAAGAAACTGAATAGACAAAATTTATTAGTGACATATGATAAAGACAGTTTAGCCTAGTAGTTGTTTGACAAATCATAATCTGTATGTGCTAAAGTTTAATTCTTTTTTAGTAGATAGTCGATAAGCTCCATCTTTGATCTGCTCAATGATTTATTTATAAACTAGATGTTTCAGATAAAAGTACACATACTAAAATGAGGTGCATTGTGGCATAGCATATGTTAATTGAAAGGTCATTACGATTGAAAGGTGTTATAGCCCCAGGTAGACATGAGCCCTTGTGTCTTCCTTCTTCTCAGATCATTTCAATTCACTTACTTGATGCAGTAACTAAGTTGATTTATTATACCTGTAAGTAACTGAGTTGTAAAACCTGAGAATTTAATAGAGTGTTCAGATTTACGCATTGCATCCCAGGTCAAAATTAAATATCATTTGTTATATTAAAGATATAAGCTGTCGATTTAAAATTTAAGTTTTCAGCTTATATAGCAAAACTATTAAGTTTTTCATGCTCTAAGATGAAATGATATGTATGGTCATGTTCATAAAGCAAAAAGAAAAAATGAATATGATTTTAATTTTCTAAAGTATGTCTTAATAAAAACTATTTAATGAAGTTACTACTTAAGAAATCGATTATAATAAATGTTGATTAATGTAAAGATGTTAATCTATAAATGTTATTGTCTCATTGAAAATTTGTCATAAATGCAATAAAATCAGTTGCAGTAATTATTTTATCCACAAAGTTATTAAAGTGAATAAATTCTAATGCCTTGCTTAACCTTATGCATTCATTAAACATCATTGCGATGCACTGAATTTTCTTATAAAACCATCATCATCTATTTAAAACCAATTTCTAGCTTGAGAGTAACTTTTTTGCTTTTTTTTCCATTTACCGAAATATCTTCTTATAGGATTATAACAAATTTGGATAAAGATATGTTATGAAACACACATGTTTATGTCTGACACTTTAGTAAATATCCAAATACACTTAGAAACAGTTCATGCAATATTTGAATTAAAAAGCTATTCAACCTCTATGTCTGTGGGGTGCCTATTCTTCTAAAGCTGGACACCAGTGGATAATGAGGTGACCTTAATCTATGTACGTTAAGTTTGGATTATTATAGAAAGAGGAAAAGACTCAATCTGTGTAACAAGGGCAATGATTATTAGTGTATATATTTTTTTTACTTGATTACAGAGTTTTAAGTATTTGGCTAAATCTCTAATCTAGGAAGGGGCCAAAAGAACATTTTCAGAAATTAATTTTTCTCTGTTGCTGTGAAAAGTCTGATTGAAGTAAGTTGGGAGATGGTTAATCAATGGTGTCTTTATATCAATGATATAATTTCTGTCAGATAAAAAAATTATGTATGCCACATTTGTAATTTTAAATTTTCTAGTAGCCACACTATGAAAGTTAAACAGGTAAAATGGTAAAATTAACTGTGATACTATGTATATTTTATCTTAACAATATCTAAAATATTATTATTCCAACATATGGTCACTATAAAAAAATTAATGAGAAAGTTTATATATTGTTTTTCACACTAAGAATTAAAATCTACGTACATTTTAAATTTATAGCACATTTCAATTTGAACACTAAATTTTCAACAGTTAACAAGTAATGTACTCCTAGCAAAACAATAGTTGTGTTTAACAGAATTACCTCAGTTTATATATTAAACTTTAAATTAATTTAAATGAAATGAAGTTAAAAATTCAGTTTTTAGGTTTCACTAGCTACATTTCAACTATTCAATAGACACATGTGCCTATTGTGCTATGTGCTACCATACTGGACAGCACATTTCTAAATGAGGTAACATAAGACAATTTGATTGATTTTGTTACTTGAATAATTTATAATTTTTAATAAAATACAACCATAGATGTAATATTTCTAAGTTTATTAAGTGTATGGTCTTTCTACAATGTTAGTCTCTGAAATGCATTAATATTCACTATAAATCAGAATGGTAATCCTTTGATAACAGCATAGCCTTTTATTCTTTGTTAAAATATATGCAGATACACAATTGCCATTTTTAAATGACTAATTCAATTATATCTGAGCTAATTTAGTTAAATTTTATTAATATGATATTATTCAGAAATTCAATTTATAAAATGGCCACGTTCAATGAAAAAGACAGCACAATTTCAATACTGTTATGTGACAGAATATTACCAAGAGCATCACTTTGTCTAAAAAGATTAGCAGATTCTCAGAAGGGAAAAGCATAGCAAACTAGCATAAAAAGAAATTGAACAAACCACACAAAACTTACTGATCACAGAATCTCTGTTTCACCCAAACAATACAGTCATCTGATACGAACTCTATGCTTGTAAAAAAAACTAATGCAAAGATCAAGGAAACAGAATATTAATAATTAAACTAACAAAAATTAAAGTATTTGTTTGCTTCTCTATTTTTTGGTTTTCTGACTTCAATATAACTTCTTGTCAAAAGACACAAAATTAATGATAAAATATGAAATTAGTTTAACTCCACATAAAGAAAAAACATTAGGAAAAGAGAAGTTGAAAACAGCAATACAAGAGAGAAAAATAAATTACTGGAGGAAATAGTGGGAATAGACCAAGTTAGAATTAATAAAAATGTAAAACAATATATGCAGATATACCATTTTCAGGGAATTAAATTATATAGAGCAAAAAACAGTTCTGTAATTCAAATCAAAGTATTTGATCTGAATGCTACTTAATACAGCCTCTGAAAAGTCACTCAGTCTCTCTGACTCTCAATTTCTTCATCTTTAACATGAGATTAGTTGAAGGTTACAATGTGAGGAATGAACATTGTAACCTTATGATATAGGGATGATATAGGGATGAACATTCAGAGCCTTTCAATAAATAGTAGGTCTGTTTAATAAGTCTCAATAATTGAGCTCTGAATATATATTATTAATTACATGCTCACTGTGCATTGTTATATCCTTTCAAATAGCTCATGAGATTGAATTTATTTTTCTCATTTGAGACATAGAAATCTACCCTCAGAGATATTACATGTCAAGCAAAATTATCTATTATGCTTTAGGGCTAGTCTCATTGTTTTAAGGATTGAACTATCATCAAGTTCTTAAATAAATCACTTGCATATATTTGTTTTGAAAGTCTCAGGATTTTGTGTGGGGGGGGGCAGAAATGTGGAGGAACCTAAATTTTATGAAATAGTAGAGCTGGAATTTAATCACTCAACAATCTTAATTCTGAGAATCTAACCTCAAATCAAGCCTTACCTACTCATTTGGGTTTCCAGTCTCACATCTCCAGCTACATTTAGAATATTTCCACATAAGTGCCTCATAGTCAACATGTCCAAAACTAAGCCTCCTATCTTTTTAATGACCATACAACTTTCCCGCAAACCTCTAATTCTGTCAAAAATAAGCAAAGAAACAAAAATCAATCAATCAAATTTTGTTATCACTTAGTCTGAAATTTTGAGATTTTTTTTTCTTAGTAATCCTAGCTATCTAGACACCAGTTCTTACTTATTCTTCATTCGCACAGACTTTTAAATTATGTACTTTTTGAATTTATTTACAATTGCAACAAAATTTCATAGTAAAATTCTGAGAAAAATGAGGAAAACTGTGTAAGATGTGTTTTCAAAATTCTTCATGTTTATGAATTGCCAACATCTAGGACAATGTCATTTACAACTGCTGTCTTAAAATAGATTTCTGAAGATGTTGATAAAAAAAAATGTTTTATGCTATTTTATTGAGCTTCTGATATAAAAGAAATGGTCATAATAACTTATTGCAATTAATTAGACAAATAGCATGTATACAATACATACGTTTATCATGTGATTCACTTAACAAATTTATAAGACAGGTGTACTTATTGCAGTCAAGAAATGTACAGCTTATAAAATTGAAATAAATTTCTCAAGATTGCAAAACTGATGAGCTTCAAACTAAGTTTTTTTTTTTTTATGTCAAAATCTATGCTTTCTATATACAGTAGCATGCATGTCAGGTTGGTCAAATAGATCTTTATTGCTCTCTCTGTTCCTTATCACGATTTTTAAATGTTCATGTGCCAACAGGAATTGTTCAGTCTTTCTCACATAAGAAATTTATACAAATATGCACCCAGTTGGTCAAATCATAACATTAGGAAACTTTGTGTTCTGTTCTTCTTTGCCCACATACAGTCTTTCACCAGATCTATGGATAGATTGATCAGATCTATCCATAAAATCTCCATATTACCTGTCTTTCTTCACATCTACCACATAAAGACAAACAACCGTCTTTTATCAGCTGTTCTATTGACCTTCTAACTGCTCTACAAATTTCCAGTAACTCACCTATAAAATATATTTTTACATATTAGCCAGAGTGATATTTGAAATTATAAATTATATTGTATTGTGCCTTTACTTAAAACACTGTGTGGCATCTCATTGTACTAAAATATTTTGCTTTGATCTACTACACCTTCTGATCTGGCTGAGCCTGCTGGCCTGCCTTCGCCAACCTCAGTTAGCACTGCTCTTTTTGTCATTTCAAATGATCTATTGTCACATGCTCTCTGTTCTTAGAAGTTGCCGAGCTCTGCCTTACCTCATGACAGTTGCACTTACTTCTCCTGTGTCTGGAAAATTCTTTGTTTACGGGCTCTTCCCTAATTTCAGCTTTCTACAATGGGTCATCTACTCAGAAAGGTTTTGCTAGTCTCACCTTACTAATCCCAGAATTCCACCTGATTTTTTTCAAAGAATATGTCTCAATGTGAAATGACCTCTTTGTGTATTCTTTCATTGTCTGGTGTCTCTACTGGACTGAATAAGAACCCTGCATTTATTTCTTCATTCCTGGCCCTTGGAACAGGGCCTGACAGTAGACTATCTATCAATACTTGTGAATTCATGGCTGAAAGGTAAATTTAGTCAGAGAAGAATATTTTTTATACAGAAAAACACACATATATATACACACACAACAACAAAAACAATTTACCCAGAGAAATACTTCTAAAATGGAAGTACATATTATAATTATAGCACCCAGCAGTTATTATTTTTTATTTGATATTTTTTAAATATAGTAACAGATTCATAAATGACGTATTAATGGTTTAGTTTATGGTATGACACTTTGCATTTAATTTTATAGTTGAAATCAGTGTTCCATCTATAGCAAAACAAACGATATATTTTTAAAGATTGGACAAGGGCACATGAAAGTAACAAATGCTTGAGCAATCATGAGAATTTTGTTTGGGTACTTAATATTCACATGCAGTTTGCCACTATCTGATTCACGTTGCAGTGATTCCAATGAAATATGTCTTCTAAATGTACTCCTAAAGGAAAGCCTCATTTATTTGATTTTCTAAACCTCACTCAATATCTTAAAATGATTTCTGGGGGATTTCACAAATTAATATTTTATCATATGTATACTTTAAAATGCCACACAAAGACACAGCCTAAGAAAACAAGAATAGATTCAAAAATAAGTCATTAATTTCAAAGAAGTAAAGTTCTAAAAGTATAGCAAACATTATTAGAATAAGAAATAATGCTGAAAAATCAAAATCTGTCTAGGATCCATGTTATACATCTGCCTATCATTGCGTATATTTTTGTGCATTTGTATCTTACTTTCAAAAATAATACCAACTACTGCTAATACTCCATGATTTTTGTACTTTTGACTTGAGAGTTAAAATAAAAATTAACCCTTTCTAAATATACACACATGCACATAAACGCATACCCCTCATTGAATGACCTGAAATTCGGTATATCCTTTCTTTGCCATTTAGAAATGTTTAATAAAACTACTATTATGGCTCTTATTTTAAAATTTATAGCCAACATAGGTAATTTTTTTAAAGATTTTATAGCTCTTAAAATAAAATACCTGTTACTTATGTGGCTTCCCCAACCCATTTATGGTTATAATATAGCCTGATATGAAATAAAGACAATGTAAAAGAGTAAGCAAGAAGTTTCAAGGAGAGTTGTTTTGTAAATAATATATCACTAAAATAAAAAGCTATGTTTCCAAAGAATAATGAAAAAAATATTTGATATGAAGGAGAAAAAAATCAGCCAAACAAACAAAAAAGCCCCCAAGTAACCCAAAGAAATTAATCATCAAATGCTCTGGAATAAAAATCAAGGAGATTGACCCTTCTTTATTGAAGTTGTTACAAATGACAAATGTCATAGCGGCTATTCAAATTTTCTTTTTAAATGATTATTCTGTGAAATATTTTCCTCAAAACTGCTACAAAATTCAGCAGAGAAAAAATAATTTTAATAAGAAGTCAAAAAGCCAAGTAGAAAAAAGAGAAATAAATCAACTGGTTATTTAAAAAATCACAGGAACTCTAAAGAATTGGAGAATGTAAAAAGAGCACAATCATATCTAATGCTTTACATATATGTACCGAAGTGTCTTTAGAAGGATGAAACCTGAACATTTTGTCAACAATTTATAGAAAGTCTCTATATTCAGAAAGATTTTATCACATACAAAAAATCAGTCTGAGAGAATGAAAGAAGTATGAGGATTTCAGTTAAGTTGTATTAATTAAGTAGAATAAAGTTAAATAGACATAGACTTCGGCAGCATATTTAGTCATTAAATTATATACAAGGAAAAGAAAACTGTCTCAATGGAAATAAAGCCAAAAAATGCACAAATAATAGCAGATCACATGGTGCAAATATTCATGCATAAAAAACTATCACGAAAAATTCTATACCCATTGGAATCTTGTTATAAAGTAATATGATCCCAATGTTCATGGCATAAAACTACTTAAAGATAATTTGAAGATATGCCCTGAAACATGAAAATAATTCTAGGACCAGCCAAAAGGTTTTAGAATATTTAGCCCAGAGCAGAGAGGGCACAAAAACAAACTGTTTTTCAATAACGTTCATATTATAGTGAAAGCTTATACCTGGCCAAAGCTCTATGGAAAACAAGAATATTAAATTCTTTCTGTTAGCTTCCAGTTCATATCTTAAATGAGTTCCTCAAAGTGTGTGAATAACAAGTATTTGATTTCTAATATTCAGGCCCTAAATTTATATTTGATCATCTAGCCTAAAAGTAGAAAATGTATTAAAGAATCATTGTTAATTGTGTTCTTCCATGTTGTAATTTGCTGCTAGTTTGTAAGTCATAATGTATATTTAACTATTTAGCTGTTTTGGTGCTCCAAAGTATGTATTATAAAATTTCTTGGCAAAATGGTCATATTATTCTCTAGATATGCATCCCCCTGGAATTATTCATCGATCCCTTTTTACTCATTATAATTAACAAATCTTTGGAATAAAATAAGGTTAGTTTAGAAAATATAGTACATATGACCCATAAAATTAGTGTGTATGCCTATTATTAACACAGGTATATGGTTCCCAAGTCCATTCCCGTCATTATAAAACTTGACTTAGTCAGAATGTATCCTGGAACTAAATGAATGAAGTGGGACCACGTTTTGGTCCTCAGGTCTGACAAGCACAGGAAGATACTGCTTGAAAAAATAAACTGTAGAATGTATAGCTTGATTCGTTTTATGAAAACTTCTCTAGCCAAAAAGCTGAGGATTGTTAGAGGCAATAGCAGTAAGAACTGCTTCCTCAACCATCACAAAGTCTCATGAAATTAGAGTGCATTGTCTACGTCACCAATCATATTATATTCCCGCAGATAAATATCTTAAATAACTGTTTATCAAAAAATAACTGTTTATCAAAAAAAAAAAACACACACTAAGAGTATCCAACTTAGAGACAGATACCAAAGCTCTATACTTCTCCAAAATGATAATATTTACCTAATAATAATAATTATAGCTGACTTTTATATAGTTCTGATGTCATGCCAATCTCTCATCCAAACTCATTTCATGTGTGAACTCATTTAACCTACTCAATAACCCTATAAGAAAGCTTATCTTCTTAGAAGCATATCACAGAAGGAGAGACAAAAGGAAGTTAATACTTTTCCACAGATGATGCAGCTATTGTCCAATTTTAACTGAGAGAGTTTCACTTATGCTGCCTATTCTACACATTTGATCCAGGGAGGATTCTGTTAAACACAAGCACTTGTGTGCTCACACACAAATTTGGTAAACTATATTTTTATGTAAGTACACTGGGATAAAATTTTTTCATTTCTTTATATAGAAATTCTAAGTAAAATCTTTAGTTGAGTTTTTGCTTGGTATTTTTACTTTTCTTGTTTAGCCTACAAAAACACAAAGAATGTATTCATTACAAATGAATATATTTTAACAATATATTTTACAATTAATAACTAATTGTAAAATAAACTTAAGTTTCACTGTGTGTATATGTGTATATACATACATATGTATATATGCATATATGTGTAGATATAAGCATATCTGAATTGTAATGTCTTAGACAATTCCATGACTTATATTAAATTCACAAAAAAATTAACTATTTTTATTGTTTTTATTTGTATATTAATTTTTTGCAGGAAAAAAGATACAAATCTGCTTTCTTTCTGAAGTGAGATAATTAAATTTTAAAAAATTTTGTAATGTATGGTTTTGTTTTACTCAAAAATGTAATTACTCTCTCTAGTCATTTGCTTTCTGTGATTTTTGAGTACTCTTAAAGTAATTCCAAACATTATCCAAGAAAGCAGTTTATATCAGCTGAGGATTCTTACCTCTAGTGGCTACAATTTGTTTAACTAACCTTGGAACGGTGATGGTGGCAATAAAACCAGTGGCTGTCCTGTGACTCCTCTGAAGATGATTTTAAACAACCTTGGTGGTTAATACACCAAACTTGCTGAACTGTTTCCACAAGAAGCAAATGGTGAATAGCATCTCAAAACCTTTTACACACTTTCGGTATTTGCTTTCATTAAAGATAAATTTAACTAGTAGATAAGACAAAAGTTTCACTTATTCTTTATAAAATATCTATAGATTATTTAAAAATGAGCAATGATCCAACCAGTCAAAAAATCGATATATTCCAGCTTTATGTTCCTTATTATATTTGATAGTTAGATGTTAAAGTACTAAAAAAGACAAATTAAGCTTTTGTTTATTTCCATAGGAACTTTTACTATAAAACATGTAGTATTTACTGATAAAAACTTGGAAAATGGTTCTTAGATCAATGATTCCTTCATAGAATATACTACATATAATAATATATAGTTCCACAAAAAATAAATAGGATCTTTTGTATTTTGTATTAGACTTAGTCATAAATTAAAATCAAAATTACTTAAAATCTCTTTTCTTATATCATTTAAACAGTCTATGAGAACCTCTGAAGACTTTTCATAACTTTTAAAAATCTTACACTATTTTATTATTTCTATCTAACTTAGTGTACAGTAATTCAGAACTCCGATAACTTATTTGGCATTTTATCTAACAGTAGTCAGTAAAAAATAATTTTTCCTTTCTTTCTATCTACAACACATCAATAATTCTGTATAATCTGCTTTTCATAAAACAGAAATGTTCAACCCTAACTTTTATTCTATAAATTCTTTCCTAACAATTCATGCTTTTGTGTGTTTCTTTAAATTAGGCATGATTACTCTTTCTTTTTAAGATGTGTTGCCAATGAGTTACAGAATATCCTTCAATACTGTCTTCTAGAATGCTGTGATTTTTTCCCCCTACATAACAAGAAACCCAGGGCTAGCTTGTACTGCTTAGAACTGTTATTGAGGACTCAGACCCTTTA
The DNA here is from genome assembly GCF_000151845.1 of Pteropus vampyrus. Lineage (NCBI taxonomy): Eukaryota > Metazoa > Chordata > Mammalia > Chiroptera > Pteropodidae > Pteropus > Pteropus vampyrus. The sequence continues at coordinate 2,493,918 of NW_011888808.1, forward strand.
CAGTGATGAGCTGTATCGGCCTCAGGCTCTTCACTTTTGATACACTCGGTGTCATCTGATGGGCACAGACTGCTGATGTAGCACCTTTGGAGAGGGAGAGGCAACCAAGGGCTCTCTCACTTCTGCTATCAGAGAAGCAGCTGCTTCTGCAGTACCCTCCTACAGATTCCTCGTTCGGCTGAATGGGAACATATAGACACCTTTAACTGCAATTGAGGAGCAGAATGCAATTGCTTGGTTTTGTATTTTACATGCTTAAGGTGGGAGGAAGCATGGGAAAAGGCTTGAGATACCTATGACCTTCGGATAACAGCCAGCATTGCGAACTGCAATAAAATCATTCCCATATTTAGGTTGAATTTCTGAAACAAACTAGAAATACAGAGCATTTCTAGATGGAAGGTGAAGTTCAGTGAAAGGTTATCCTGATATTTATATATTTTATTATATTAAAAATTATTATCACTGTTTAAAGATTAAATATTTAAAATGAACTAATAGAGATTTTTGGACATTTTAATTGAAAAAAAGTTGCCAGAATCATGTGTTACTACAAAGGGACTCACAGATAAATATATATTGGTTCAAAATAAAAATGAAATATGAATTTGTTTCACTCTATCAAACTGAAGTTCAAGTACTGGGATAAACTAAAGTAATACATAGGGTAAATATGACAAAACAGTGTAAAGGTACGACAAAAGCAATACGTTGATATATTTATTTGGGACCATCTGCTTTACATCCATATCCACACACATATATTTAAAAAGTATCTGATTTCTATAATCAAAATTTCTAGCTTCCTTTTAATGGACAAGTTCAGCATGGAGAAATTCTCATAATAGTGCTATACCATTCATAGATTTCCTGTAATAGATATTCAAATTTTCAAATGTGTGTTATTCGAATTCTAGAAAAAAATAAAACTTACTGCTTTTTTGAACAGAATTTTTGTTGTTCCAAATGTATTTACAAATTACAATTATAGTCAAATTGACTGAAAAACTAGCCTATTAATTAAGCTGTTCATGGCATAACTACAGATGGAAAGAACATAGATTATTATGCTCAAATATTTATGACATGCAGATTCCTTAATTTCTCAAGAATTAAACCATATATGCAATCATGTTTATGTGGTATGTGATAAAATTAATACTTCAGATAAAATAAGCCTTTACGATGTGTTTAATATATACTTTTAAAAGTTTATAGATCATTAAATAATATTGTTATAGCCAAATACAGTTTTATACTTCTTTAAATAACACATAGACTAATTTATTTTAAATTAATAATGTAGGAAAAATGTAGTTTTCCTATAAATAAATTTTTAAGTTACACATAAAGTTTAGCTTTGCAACCAAATTCATATTAAATATTAGCTGAAGCCAGTTTTAACATGAGAAAACAACATAATTGTCCTATTTTCTTTGTATTCACCAAGAAACAAATCCAAATTTGAAACATATATTTCATTTTTAGTTAAAACAGAAGGTATTTATAACTCCAATTACACATATAATGCCTGAGAACCCTGAATCACAATTTATAATGCCTGAGAGCAAATAGAGAAATAAAAAGTAATGTACCAAGTGGAGAAAAATTAACCTTAAGTGTCTGTAGAGGAAGCTATTGAGTGAAGCCACCAATTCACACCGAAGAGCCTTTAGAAAGCTCAACAATTAGGTACCTTTCACAGCTGAAGTACGAATGTTGGTGGGAAGGGTATATAAGCCAAAAAGAAAAAAGGTGCTCACCAACACCACTACTCCATTCTCCTTTCTCTGGAAGAGGAAGAAGTTATATCCTCCAGAAGATGAAGGAGTTGAATGAATTTGGAAACACTAAGCACGGATAAAGAGAGCAGTGATATTGCAAATGAAAAACAGAGAGATTAAATGGAAGATCATACCATGAATAATGTAACCCCAAAACCTCTTCTCCAGTTTGGTTCCAGAAATCTCACAAGCAGATTTCTAACTACTAGGCTGGAGACTGAATGATCCTTTGATATAGAAGCTAAAATACTTGAAAGAAAAGGCCACAGATGCTACTAAATAGGGATTTCCAACAAAAAGCCTAGCTTGTCAACTGGTCACCCTAGAGAACAGCTCAACAACTTACTACCCCTTCTTTACTTTCAACGATATCCATATACACCCATGTACACACTCACACATGGACACACAACATCAGAGCTTGTAATAAGTATTTTAAGTTTTTATTAAATTGAAACAGGTGGCTAAATATCACCAGATATTTGGGGGAAATTTCTATTATCAAAGAGAATAACCAAAATAAACAAATACAAAATACAATGCAGAAGGAAAAAACAATACTGAGACTAGAAGAGTCAAAGAAAATCTAAGTACTGCATTCAAAGAGAAAACATCCATAAAAAATTGTAAGCTGTAGAAAATGAAGGACCAAAAACTGTTCTAAAATTAAAAAGTAAAAATATATATATATAAATCAATAAATGAATTGGAAGATAACATTAAGAACCTCAGAAATTAGAAAACAAAACATAAAGTTACAATTGGCAAGAGATTTTGAAGATCAGTCCAGGAGGACTACAAAAAGAAAATACTAATCTAAAAACTTTATAGATTAAAAAAATTATGAGGCAATTCTGAGAATAATATGTTAATTCTTATGTTACAAATCTGGAACAGGAAGCTCATATGCTTTTTCATCAGCCACTTTAACATAACTGTGAAAAAAGAACAACTGCTTTTTAGAGCTACAGTTTCAAATTATCTCTGTTCATTTTCTGAGAAAAATATACATTCTGCTCCATCAAAATGAGAAGTAAATTACAACAGAGGAAAACATGGGTTTTAGACACTAGAAGAAATAACAGGAGAGAGGCAGAAGGAATTCTTGGCAAATCGAGTTTCCCAGGACTATGCTGGGCAAATGAGCAGATTTATCGGTCCATCCTGGATGGAATAGGAGGTAGAAGAACATTGAAAGGGGGTCCCCATAACACAGAAACTTGAGAACTGGACAAACCAGATCATTTGACAAGTTTCAGTATTTAGACTATTCAATTGAGACATTCCTTAGAAACCAAAAGATTTAGGTTAAAACCAAACAGAAAATTAAGAAAACGATACAAGGCAAATACTCCAGAAAAAAAGAAATAAAAAATAAAACCTATAGGGAAAATAATGATATAAAGTATGCTACAAATCTTAACAGTGGAAAATATTTATATAGTTATGCAAATTAAAACTCTGAATACAGATTTAACCAAAAATTTATGAGGAGGATATGGATGGCAGAGGTATATGTGTTTAGGTAGCTAATATCTCCGTCTGCCACAAGAAGTTGATGAATTATGTCTAAAATTGACAAATCAATAGATAGAATAAATAGTTTTAAGAATTTAAGTAGTTTGTTTTAATGTGCAACCATCTGGAGATAGAGCACAAAACTGATTTTTGCTGTTCTTATTATAATTCTCAACTCTTAGCTGTTGCATTTTACATGACATGTCATTATATTATATTGACAAAAAGAAAAGAAATGATGCAATTCATCATGTTTAGCTTAAAATTTAGCTGTAACTACTCATATTTTGAATTCTGGTATTTTATACTCTAAAGAACTAAGTGGCTTATTTTTAAAATTTGTTTTTGTTTTTCAATGGTTTGATAAAACAGATGGTTTTAGGCTGCTATTTACAAGCATTCTCCTTCAAATAACACATTTTGTTGTAGATAGACTTTATGCCAAATAGATGAAAATCCTAATTGGATACAATCATAATTATAATAATTATCTCTTTTGTATTCATTTTTTAAAAACATACCCATGTGCTACACAATAACTTTAATCATGTGTTAGGAAATGTATAAAGTGATGATGAGTTTTGTTTGCTTTGAACTCAGACTTTCGTTTCAGATTCCAGCTCCCTCACTTTTTGTGTGACCATGGCCAAGTTACAAGTCCTCTTTGTGACTAATTTCTCTCGTTTAATAACATGAAAAAGACTGAAATCATAGTTTTTTTTGTGGGAATTATATCAGGTAATTCACAATGACTTAGAACTGCACTTAGCTGTAGTAAGAAGAGTTTTATTATTATTAGCCACGTTATTATTCTTAGAGCAAGGCATTTTATGCATCTGATAAAGAACAACTTGAGAAAACTGAGGAATTATTATATTTTTTCTTTTCTACTGTTTTTCTATGTTTTGTCATTTCATTTTTATTTCATTGTTTAATTCATTCATAAATATGTATTAATATTATGTTTGTTAAGATAAAATGATTTTAAAAAGAAAGAGAAGACAGCTCTCTTGAGCTCAATTTTTTAATCAATTGTATTGTAATGTACTAATTATACACACTTTCATGTATATGTTATGAATAAGATTTGTAGGAACGTAAAAACCATAAAAGTAAAAATAATCCTAATTTTAGGTCACTCTGAAGGATTATTTAGCCAATCCAGTGAGTCCTGAGAACATTCCCAAGAAATCCAACTGTTATACATGTTTGCTTTCTCCATCACTTCTATTTTAAAGGGGGATAGAGAATTTTTATTGTAACATTTTCAAATAAAACTAAATACCAATACAGCTTTTAATGTTATGGATCCCCTACCACTCATAGATAGATAAGCTGAGAAGAATTTGCAGAGCTCTTAAGACTGTGGATTCTGATGGAAAATCTTGCAGGTCTGTGATTTCATCAAGTTATTCAGCTCTTTTAAGTCTCCTCTTCCTGATCTAGATAGTGATTAACACAGATCCTATCTCATTGAATTTTTGGCATAATTAAATAAGATAATGCTTGAACTGCTTAGAATAGTGCTCAGACAATATTAATTGCTCATTAACTCACAAATTAAAGTATAGCAACCAATAAAACTACAGCAATAAAATCTCTGGGTAGTTTTTAATTATTTTTATTTAATATTCAAGTTTATAGTCAGCCAAGAAAAGAAGTTAAAAGTCTTTACAAATGTTTTAGAACAATAACTAAAAATGATTGTGAATATGTTCTATTTATACTGAGTTCAATAGATTAACCTAAGGATTTAGAATAAAGAGTAGAGAAAAAAAAAAGGGCCTCAGAAAGTAGCCAATTACCTAATTTTACAAAAGAAAAAAATATTTGAAGACAGCCAGGGCAAATAGAATAAACGCAGTATATCTTCTTGCAGTTTATTTTACACAAAAAATATTTGGAAAATAGGAATGAATTTTATATTAAAACAAATATGATATTCAATGATAAAACAATAAAACAAATATTATAGTCAACCTATAATCAAGAAAATTTTAAAATCTAAATGTGAATTTTAGGATTTTGTTTTCATTAGAGTAATACATATATTCACCCTGTGATTTCTGGTAGTAATTTTTTCTTAGAACTGATATGAGTAATTAGTAAAATTGGTTATACATTAGTAATAGAATGGACATCATTCTAAATTCCAATTCTGTTAATTTTCTCCACAAGAGTATGCCTACTTTATTCTTTTTGCTGAGTTCCTATGTATAAGCAGAATAATTTATGCCCATTTCTTATGTAAGCACATGCTTTGAATAAGACAAGATTTGCACATAGTTCTGGGTTGCTACTCCAAATGCAAATGATATTAGAAAATGAATAGAATTCAATAATTGATTTAAAAGTAAATAATTAAAACTTGTCTATGTAACTAACTAAGAAACAATGGAGATGACATTGTGTAAAGGACCCAAAATATAAGAGTCACCATAGAGGCTTAAAGGATAATTCAAATGAATATATGGTAGCAAATTTCCAGTGACATCTTTAAGAAAATCAAATGAAGAAAAGTCATAATAATAACATTCATTCTATACTTAGATTCTGATGCATATTACCTTCCTGGCTTGTTTGGGTAAATTTATAGATATAGAACTAATGATACAATGCAAGCCATATTGTGATAACTGCCTAAAATTAAGTATAAATAATGGGACAAAAGATAAATGCTGTCTAATTTGATGGAAATGATATCCAGAGAAAAAAGAGAATTAAGATTAGGCTTGAAGTATTCATAAATTTTCTTATGGAATCATAGTAGGGAAAGACATCTTGAGTAAAAATAAAAATGCAAAAGTCAGAAATATACATGGTACATGTCAGGAAGAATAAATAGTTTTATGAATCTAAGGTTTTTTTTTTGTATAATCATATATTATAATAAAAATGTTTACAGAGATGGAACTTAAATTTTTATGGCAGATTACAAAAGGTCTTTAGTGAGTTATGCTACTTTTGGGTAATAAAACTAATAATTTCACATTATGATTGCAAAATAACAAATCTACCTGGAAGAAAAAGGGTATTTTTTTGAATGAATGACCATGTTCATTCATCAAGGAGATCAGATCAGCCAACCTCAGAAATTTATCGGCTACCTTTTACCTGGCATTAATTTCTTTTGAGGAAAGAAAACTATGGAGAAAAAATAGAAGAGGATCACAAAAATATATGGTTATAGAGAGCCTGAGATTTTTTATCTTGAATTTCTCTTTAACATTCATACTGAAATTTAGCAAGAAATTATCTTTTAAAATAACATGATGGTTTATCGCTTGGCTAACTAACCCCAGTTCCAAATATTTTTCTTTTCCATATCCTTTTCACTTTCTCAAACAGTGTAAATTAAAATAACAATGTACTAGAATCAAAATTTTTAATTTTGTGTTTCGTTCTATACAGTTTAATCCCCTTCTTTGAACATCTACATAACAATAGACAGATTTTTTCAAAGCGTAATTGTCATAAAATTATGTTTAAATACCTTTATGCATATGAAACAAACTTTTGTTGTAGTAATCTTTAATTTTTCTATATTTTTACAATGGCTCAGGAAAGTCTCATCTAACTTTAAAATCATAAAACTTTGGTAATGTGCTATTACAAATGGCCAGACAATATAAATTCCATTAAAAGAAAGTTTGGTTTATTTTGTCTCAATTTTATGACATTATAAAATCCTCATATGTTTGTTTTTGGCTATCTCCATTATAGGAAAATAACCAACTCGCCACATTTCTTGTAAATTTGAACATATGACGTTATCTGCCTCCCCATCCGCCTTGTTTACCTGAACGAAAATCTCCTTTTCATACGGTACCACCCCTATAGACAGGAAAGTAGAATGAGGATACAAGGTAAAATTAGAGAATGAGCCGAGGAAGACATTTTTTGAGTCTATAAAATCAACATTTGGCAATTCTGAAATAAAGAATTTATCCTGTCATGTTACATCATTATATTGCCAAATGATGACATACTTCGATATGGTTTGAATTAGCAATCCCCAAACCTAGCTCTCCTTGCTTGCCAATAAGTCTTTTACATTTCCCCTTGTTTCTCTCGCTGTTGTTCCTCTCACATTACTGTCACTGCCCCATTACATTTAGGAAGTATATGACTATCTTTCGTTAATTTTTAAGAAATGTTTAGTGTTCACTAAGCAAGGTCATGACTCAAAGCTATTGACACTATTTGTCCAATCCTAACCTTTCAGGAACAAAACTGTCTGTAGGCAGGAATGCAATATTTATTACTACTTTGGAGTTATAAATCCATCAATTCAAAGTTGGCACTTTTTCTAACTAGAAAACTATCAAATTGTTTTTTACCCAGTGTGCTGTAATTTGGGACATATATAAGCATAATGGACCACAAATCACATGAATTATTCAGTACTTCTTTTGCTGTCTTGCCTTTGCATTTGTTTTTCAGATGTAAGGGAAAATAAAGCAAGAAAAAGTAATAAGAAAAAGTTTCCTTGAAAAGTACAAGCATTAGTAATTTTCCCATCATCTAGACAATAACAGGCAATCCCTCAAAGGGAGCTATACACATTTTTACTTAGTGGAGATAGAATCTTCTAGCATTTCTCAAGGGAGCAGCTTATAAAATATTGATGTTCTAGAGGAAAGTGTAAAATAATACAAACACTCTTGAATTCCTTCACTGATAGCTCTGCTTCCTTTTTCTGAGTGTGTTCTCAGTCACTCTCTCTCCTCAAGGGAGACTATGATATCCTCCTTTGTAGTCCCTGACTCACTCCAGTTTTCATTCAAAATTCCTGTGGAAGCCAGCCTATGGGTCCTGCCCAGGGGGACTCAGTTTAAAAAGGAGAGTAGGTGGATCACATAAAAGTAATTGTGTTCTTTAAACTATTGTTTAAGAAAAGAGGTAAGCAGAGAAAAGGAAAGAAAAACAGCATTCTCTCATTTTAGAGACATGAACCCATTGAGCATTCAACTCCCACAGGTTGTATAAGAAGCACTTATTTCCTTAAACAGTAATTTGGCTGATTTAATTATATAATCCAACAAAGGAAACTTCTAATATAAATGGCAAATTAATAATTATCTGTAGTCAGGTCTAAACTGAATGACTTTAGGTGTTTAGCCACTTTTGCCCCTTTTCTTCTGCCCTTTTTGAAATCTCTTACAAATTACAAAACTATGCATAGGAGATGAAGGAAGATGTAGCTTTTATGTTTTTCTACCAGGCAGACCTGCTGAAGAGAGGGAGAATGATCTACTTGGGAGCACAAAGGAACTGCATTCTGCATAAACTTCAACAGAAAGGGATATTTTCTGCAGTAACTGTGATATTTATTCAAACATTAAAGTGAAAGGAAATGGCACATTAGATAACCCTAGGTAAGTGACACTGTATAAAAAATGTTTTACTATAATTATAAATAAAGGCTAATATGTGAAATGATTATGTCAATACTAATATGTGTTTGCTCAGGAAAGTAATTTCGTGATAGTTAAAGCTCATTCCAAAGGAACTTCTATATTACATTTTTATATAAATGTTTCTTATAAAGAACTCAATATTTGCCCCCTTTCTTTATTTCATATAGAATTGTCTTGGAAAAAAGATTACTTCAAATGTGTTTAATTCTTCTGTGGGAAGCAAAAATAAATAGAGAGAAAAAATTCTGTAATCATTTTTACAAATTTTTTTGGTTTGTTTTAGCAAACAAAGGATGCTCAGAATACGTGGAACAAATTGGTTGTAATATAAAAACATTGGGTGCTTTTTAAACTTGGCTTAAAATTGAACAAGTATTAATTGTGTCCTATGAAGAAAAATGGTACTTAATCTCTGTCATATTATAAAAGATTCAATTAATTGGGCACTTCTGATTGGCAAACGTACGATTAAACATTTTACCCACAGTGACTCAGTTTTCATAGCATGAGGTGGGCGACATTGCCACTGAACAGATGAGCACACTGAAGTTCAGATGGCTTAAGTGGACAAGCTATGGTAATGGAGCTCTAGGGTATTTGATTCCGGATTCTAACCCATGGTGGCCAACTCGAAACACTGGTTTTTAACCAGGAGTGTATCAAGCTAAGACTGAGGCTGAAGTAAGATTACTTATGAATGTTGGCTAAATTCTCTGTTTACTCACTCTGTGACCTTGTGCAGTTGACTGCCATCTATGTACTTTGGGCAACTCAGGCGTAAAAATATCTCCCTATAACCCAGATTTAATTCATATCTCATGTCTGTGGAGAAGCGAGACACCATTTAAATCTTAATACAATTAAAGTAAGTACTCTTTTTTTTTTCATTCAGAGTATTAAAAATCAAAGTTAAACAGATGGAGAGACAAAAGTGAATATAAAATTGACAAATAGAACCAACGCCCAAAATATAAATTGAGAACCTCTAGGGATTAAACTCCACGAAGGCAGTAGTATTGAGTATTTCATTTTATTTTTATTTCTAACTATTTTGATAATTTTTAATTTTCTATTTCATAACAACATAGTGCTGTTACTTAAAAAAAAAAATACCACATGGAAAGTCTCTATAAATACTAAATGGAAAATTGTTAAATGTTTCAAAAATAATTTTTAAATAATAATAGCTATCTATATTTCTCCTGATATATTTATGATAATGAATATATCCTGTTTGAAGGAAAGACATGTCATTTGACAATTGCCATATATGCTATGAACATCTTCCAATATTTTATAGTAAGTTCTACTTTCTAACAATTCTTATTGAATAATGTGTAAAACCAGTATGATGCAATTCAGTGAGAGAAGGGTGGCTGCAGGAAACCTTTCCATATACCAGGCATTTTGCTGGAAACCTTCAATGACTGGTTTTATTTAATCCTAATAACAGCCTGGTGAAGAAATCATATTTGTTTCTTTCTTTCTTTCTTTCTTTCTTTTTTTAAGACAATGAATGCTTCCAAAAGTTAACTAAGTTGTTCTCAAACTTTCAACCATTAAATGACAGAAACTAACTGAAAACTAGACACGGTGGCTCAAAATTCTCTCTGTGACACTGCACTGTTTTGGAATACATTCTGATTTCATTAAACACACATGACTTTTGGAATGTTTACTGAACCATGTTGAAAAAAAGAAACAGATGGATGGTTATAGAGGTAATTAGTCAAGGTGTTAGTCCCTTAATTGCTAACAATCAAATTTCCTAAACTACTCATCATTCTTTCCCAGGGTTCAATCTTATTCAAAGTCTAATACCAGTGAGATAGAGAGATAATTTGGTAATCAAGTAGAAAAGTTAGAGTCCTCGGTGATGAGCCTGGGATGGGAACAAAGGGGAAACTAGTTAGTACAGATTGGATTTAGGATAAATTCAACAGTTATAATAAATATTTGTTGGATTTCTAATAAATGAATATCACTATATTTGTTTGGTAGGGCTGTCATCACAAATACCACAGATTGGGTAGCTTAAATAAATTAAAAAAAAAAAAATGTATTTTCTCACAGTTCTAGAGAGTAGAAGCCAGAGGCCAAGGTGTCTGCAGCTTTCATTCTGAGGCCTGTCTTCTTGGCTTGCACTTGACCACCTTCTCTGTCTTCCATGGTCTTTCCTCTCCCTGTATTGTCTGAGTCCTAATCTCCTCTTCTTGTAAAGACACCAGTCACATTGGATTAAGGCCCACCGTAAGGACCCTATTTTAACTTAATTACCCTTTTAAATCCCTATTTACCAAATACTGTTATATTTTGAGACACTGAGGTTTAGACCTTCAACACACCATTTTTTCAGGGAGTAGGGTGGGGGAGAGACACAATTCATCTCATAGCAGGCACTATGCTAAGTTACACATTGAATATAAAGATAAAATAAATAAGAATTTGCTTTCAAGAAGTTTCCAGTCTGATAGGGGGATTATTGTCTCAAAAAATAGTCTTATTACCAAACCAGATCATCCTGCAGATGCCATAGAATTTTCTTTCTGCAATGCAAACTAGTGATGCTTCTTCTCCATCTAAATATCTTTAGTTACTCTCATCACTTAATTCACTCCTTGGCATAATAATTAAAGCCTTTGTTCAATGTTGTCATCCTTTCTCAGTATAGTAGTATCATCTTCTATGGAACTTTCTCAGTCCCTGAAACTCTCTCAATCAAAAGCCACCCATTAATATTTTAATAACACTGAACATATTCTTATCTCCCTCCTTTGCTTTATTTTCTCTTTTCATTTGAATGCTATTTTCTCTACCTTGGCATGCCCTTTGCATTTCCATTGTGGGGCAGGCTACTAGCTGGTCTTCACAATTTCAACTACTTTTATTTTTTTGAGACTATATTTTTCCATCTTTTTCTGCAATATGTAGATATATCACTAATTCTATTCAAGGAAATTGGAATAAAACTTATATGGGCCATTTCTTAGCCAAGACTTTTTAAGAAAATTGTTTGTCCTCTTCTATCAGTAAGATGCAGATAGCAAAGACCTGAGGGATGTGTCTGCTTCTCTGAACATAACCAAGGAGAAGTATTACCTATTGACTTGGAATAACCTGTCTGTGAGTGAAAAAAATACTTCCAAAGTTTTTGAGATATTAAATATATCTAGGTCTATATGTTAGTTCAGGGGCCCCCAACACCCAGGCCATGGCCTGTTAGGGACTAGGCCACACAGCAGAAGGTGAGGGGTGGGCGAAGGAGCAAAGCTTCATCAGTATTTGTAGCCGCTCCCCAGCACCAGCATCACCACCTCAGCTCCACCTCAGATCATTAGGGATTAGATTCTCTTAGGAGCATCAGTCCCTGGTGCCAAAGAGGTTGGGGACCACTGTCTTAGTTCATTCTAGCCTACCCAAGCAATATATCTCAATAATGAATTCTTATTTGCATTTGAAAACTGGCTTAAACATTAATTTTTATGTGAAGTTTTCTGAACCACACACAGTGTAGATTTAGAAAAGAGTAGCAAATATAAGACATTGTAAAGATAGCATTAACAGGATTTAATGATGAATCAGATGGTCTGAGAGGATGAAGGTAAATGGTGTAGAAATGGAAAAGAAAGTCTCAACGTGTTTTGTTTTGACCTGACAAGTTTCAGATGGAACATGCTATTTATAAATATAAAAAGAATGAGACTAAATATATGTTTATGATTGATATTCTAAAAATATTTTGGCAAATCTCTATGAGAAGATGAAACACACAAGGAAGAAATGTGGAGGAAAAGGAAATATGGCTAAGGATGAGATTATAAGGATTTTGAACTTTAGAAAGACCAATTAAGAAGTCCCATGACAGTTTCACTACTAAAGGAGAATCAAATAAAAATTAGAAAGTTGTCTAACATGTGAATAGTAAAAGTTCATGAAAGATTAATTACAATCATTGTGTTACACAATCATATGATGGGAAAGTACACTTTCTGAGAGGAGGGACATTGGATTTTTGAGCTGCTGTACTTCCAGTACCTGCCATAGTGCCTGAACCATAAGAAATAGACAATAATAAATAAGGTTAAATCAGTGGACTGAAACCTTTGGAGAGGACTGCCTTGAAGAATTACAAAAAACAGACACTAGATTACAGAGTTTAGGGAAAAATATTCAGATCAAGCTCCTTAATGTGTCTGTTAAGGTGGGAGTCTGATCATCTGTGAAGAGTGAAGGTTGAAAAAAAAAAAAGGTAGAGAATGTCTTGAAAATAAATTCCTTGTTATACACGTTTACAACTAATAAGTGAAATTATGGCCGAATGGAGTTCAACAGCACATTAAATAGAATATCTTATGATATATCTCATGAGTATCTGATGATATGAAGCCTATACTTTGTGACAAAGCCAGCAGGTAGCAGATCACCTGGAATATAAAAGATTTAATAAATGATTCTTGATTGATGTCATAAGTTAATCAATGGAGTGGTAGAAGAACTGTCAATTCAAATGGAAATATGTTTTTTACTCTGTAACTTAAGTCTTCTCTGGTTACTGGGGACAAATAATCAGACTCAGTGGCTTGAGATTTTTATTCAGAGAACACTCATATAAATATGGACAATTTTCATCAAATAAATACACTAAAAAGGATGTTGAGATGTCAAAGCGGTCTCAAGTATTCAAGGGAAGTAGGAATAAAAGTCTGTATAGGGCACCTACAGCCTCCTCCCTAACTGAGAAGAGTCTATGCTCTGAATCACGCAGAATGCAGTCAGAGGAGAGATCCACTGGTCCTGCTGAATAACCGCTGCCCCTTTTTTCTGGCCCTCCTAGGGATTCTCCAAGCAAGCTAAGGACCTTTAAGAAAGTAATTTTTATTTATTTATTTATTTATTTTTTTTTTGCTTAAACCTGCTAGAATGAATTCTGTTGTATGCAACTAAGAGTATATCAGTAATTCAAATAAAAATGACATTTTTGCCTATTATATTCTCATTCAAGGTGGCTGAGGGTGGTAAACTATAAATACACATTTTAAAAGTGGTGAAAGATGAGTAAAAGGTAAAATCAAATAGTATATTTATTTAGGAATTCACTAAGTGATAATTATTGTGAACTATTTTAATCATCATCATTATTACTATTATGGTTAATACTGCCTGTTAGCTAGGTTTAGACTGAATTCCTCTTTGTTTTCAAAGATTTTAAACTGAATGTTTTATGTAGAAGCATATAATCTACAATTGACCAAAATGAGATCTTAATCTCATAATTTAAGTGTTTGATTATCTATATTTACAGTGCTTAAATCACCTTTCCCCTTCTCTGATGTACTATTATATACTACTTAATCAACATAAATAACTGCAGGCCAGAGGAAAAGAAATAGAAAGATCCATTTCACTTCACTTCCAGAAAATGAAGTAACATTTCAAATCGCCAGAAACAACTGCTAATTGCTTTCATTGATTATTCTACTCTGTTGTGGGAATCCAGCTTGCCTTCCATCCCCTCTGCACCATAAAGTGAGGTATAATTTGATTCATGAATTCTTAAATTGAAACTGAAACCAAACTTCCCACTATTATGCCCCTGTGTATACCCAACAGTTTATCTCTTCTCGGACTAACTTTATTGAATGTCCTTTCACTGTCCCAATACAAATAAATGTGACTCATATGTTTAAAAATAGTCAGTAAAATTAACAACACGCCGTAAATATTTCACTTCACCGTCATTGATCCTGAAAACAGATGTCCAACAAAAAAGAAACTGATATTTAAAACAGGTATTCATTAAATATATATATATGTGTACATTTAAATATGTATATTTATAATACATATTATTTTTTTGGTACAAACTTGCTTAAATTTTTCTTGTAATTTTTTATGGCTTTAAAATATCACTAGATTTTCATTTGTTCATGTCTAAGGAATTGATGTCGAAGAACTGAAGGACCAAAAATATCACCAAAATATGTCACTAAGAGTGGTGGTTGTACTCTTACAATAATTAATAACTAAATATTGTTCCATAAACAATACTTAAATTTGAATGAAAAAAATAATTGTACTGAATTCCAATGCAATGATGATTTAAATAAAAAATAAGCCAAATAAAAATAGGCAAAAAAATGCACGAAATTTAAATATTCCTGGATGATATAAAATCTATCTTTAATTCATTGCTAACAGATTGCTAGTTAAATAAGGAGGGTTACAAGTTTATGTGTGCTACTTCAAAACATTCTAGTAATTAATCACTTAGGAAAAAGAAAAGACCTAAGTTAAATAGTTGAGCTAAAGGTGATGGCAGTAAAGACAGTTTTATTATAAAATGTCTTGCATTAGATATCATTTTGTAATACCAGAGCAGCCTGCTTAGAGTTTGAAAAGAATTAGTTCATAATTACTATATATATCTTAATTCAGTAAAATATTTTTTTCTTTTTCCTAAAAAGTATGTCATATAATTTAGAAAACTGTTAATAATACAATTTCTTTTGTACTACAGAGAAATTATTTCATGTTGTAAGAGAGAAAGTTAATAGATAAATAATTTATGGCTAGATTAATTAATGTTCTTATGTATGGGTAGGGTGACTTTGTACTTCAGAGTAAATAGTATAATAAAGTTTCTTCCTTGTATTTTTATGAGTGGTCCCTCAGTTATAATGGAAACTGATATTGTCAATTTTACCAAGATTAAACTAACTTTAAAATGTAGTCACTGAATCCAATGTTTTATAAGTGAATAAGCTAAAAATAAATGAATGTTTTACCAAAATTAATGTAATTCAAAGTTAGTTTGGATGATTTTTATGTAAATAAAAAATAGCTTTGCTCATTTGTTTTTTTTTTAATAAAGATGAGTCATATTCATGCTCTATAAAAAGGATTAATAATACAGAGGAAAGGATGACCTTACAGGAAAACATATCAATTACTTGGAAACAAAACTGACATATATTTGAAAAATTTCTGTGTACGTAATAAATAAAATCACACATGTAATGTTCTCATACTGTTATTGATTTGCAAACTGCTTAAAAATGTGATCCCCTAAAAAGAAAATTAAAAATGCTAGTGTGAAAGCAAATATACATTACTTGAAATATAAGTATATTTAAAAGATATTTGATATTATAATATGAACGTAAATATTTATTTGCAGTGTCATATTTAAAATTGCTGTTAATTCCATTGTCATAATAACGACATTTTGATATTAACAAATCAAATAGGCTAAAAGCAAATGTTGATGTATAATCCTTATACATAAATTAATACTTTTTCTTCATATGGATGAAGGAATGTATTCTTTTCAGTATCAGATTTTCATGGTTGAAAAAAATATGCATGAGTTCTTGTATTTGTGGAATTTGAACCACCCTTTGAAAATGGGAGAAACAGGTAGCAGACATAGGCAGGAAATAATTTGTCAGGTGCGTACACATCCATAAGAAACTTCTTTGGAGATTGCTACCCAATAGTCTTCATAAGTAGAGCTAGTTTGTTAGCTGTTAAACCGGCATAAATTGCAGAAATGACTCATGGAGTCAACAAGGCTTCACCTTAAACTCTCTTTAAACCAGGACAAGATGAAAGTGAATAAATTTATACTTATGTAAATGTATTATAAACCATCGAGAGAGGAATAAGGCAAAAATAGATCAGTAGTGAGTAAAAGAGGTTAAACAAGATGGGTCAATATAAGATCAGTATGAGAGTTGGGAAGAGTCTGAATTTGTTTCATATTTTAATAATTGTCCTGAATTCCAGTCAAAGATACTGACATAAGAGGTTATTACATGTATCTTCTTTTACTCTAGATTTGATTCTGCTTTGGATATTTAGCTCTGTATTTTATCTCAGCCTATTTCTGTTTCTGTCGCTAACACTGTTTTTCAAGAGTAATCGGCATTTCTTTAATTGAACTTATTGAACCTCCACTCTGTTAAGGGCTATACATGAGAAAATACTGAAAAACAAGACATACAAAATCATTTGTAAATAAAAATAGTGAAATGCATTTTGATGTCATTTCTCATTTTAAAGTATTCCATTTTTCAAAATTAATTGTGTTAAACTAATGGTGACCAATCAAAAGCCCTTGACACCATAGAATTTTAACTGCTGGTTTTTTTTGTTTTTTTTTTTTCCAGTTAACGAACCACAGCAATCTTCTCTATAGTACTTGACTCTCAATTTTGGCAATAAATACATGCTTGATCAAAAATAGGACTTAGGTGAGATAATGATGAATCAATATAACTTATCAGAATTATCACATCAAACTTAATACCTGTAGTATTTGTTTGGTGTCAACAGCCACAGATCAGCAAATCTCACCTTCACAGTAAATAGGAAAGCAAAGGCATACTGTTGGGAACTGTGTGTTTGGGCAGATTTTACAAACTATTTAATAATGATGTGTTCTTCATAAATTGTAGACTTCTATTTTGAAAGGGATTTTGAAAGGCCCGCTGAATCAAGAGTATTCAAACTTGTTTGATCAGAAACCACACTACATTTTAGGTGCATAAGACAAACACATATTCAAAACAAAATATCATAATATAACATGTAAGGCACTGTTACTTTTATCTTATTTCTTGTCTTTTCTAATTTATTAGAAGTACAATAATGGTAAAATCATTGAATTCATTTGATAACCTTAATCAATTGCAACTAACAATCTGAAAATACGGTAACAGATCCAACTCCATTTACATTTGATTTAATTTTGCATGGTATGAATGTGACACTTAAGATGGTGTTGCTGAAACATCATGTGATGTAAAATGTACACTCTTTTAATAATATGCTTTGTAAACTAATCCATCTACATTTCTTGCTTATGCTAATCTAAAAATATGCAAGGTTTTACACATTATCTCCAGCCCTGGATAGAATTAAAAATAACTTGGCAAATTATATTTGGAAATTAGTATATCCCTTTAAAATACTTCCAAAATATAGAGCATTGTCTATTGAAATAAGACAAAAGAGTAAATACTGTCAAAATGTTCAAAAGTGCTATATCTACTAAGTATTGCTATTGTGTTGCTATAGTATATATAAGTTTTTGTTTCTCTATTTTATAGTCTTTATTAAATACATTTTAATAGTTAAATTAATGATTTTCTAAATACATAATATGAAAATGAACAAATCATCCATATTTACATCGTGGAGTTCAATTATTAATTTATTAAAAGGACTATGAGATATTCATTCAAGAAATGTTTTTACAGAATACAGTATAGTTTTAGAACATAGCATTAGATCCTAGAAGACAGTAAGATTAACGTGATGTGATCTGACCTTGAGAGTTTAAACTTTGGGGAAAGACACTGGATTAAATCATTATAATCTAATGTAATAAAGAACCATTTGTAGCATGTACAATGTACAAGTAAGACAGTGACTATAACGATAGTAAAAAGTAAGTGATGTAACAGTTAGGCAATCAACAAACTTGGGGGCATGCCATAAGAGAATGAATTAGAACATTTACTTCTGAAGGACAGGATACATTCCTGAGGTTCTACCTAAAATGTATGCAACACCTCTTCCCTTTGATGAGACACAAAAAGGAAAACAAGGATGTAATGAGAACCATAACCCGGCAAACATTCTACAGTATCTGCCTCTAGCTTAT
The DNA here is from genome assembly GCF_000151845.1 of Pteropus vampyrus. NCBI lineage: Eukaryota > Metazoa > Chordata > Mammalia > Chiroptera > Pteropodidae > Pteropus > Pteropus vampyrus. Next base: position 2,512,307 of record NW_011888808.1, read on the forward strand.
CAGACAGAGGAATAAATTTCCAGGGTGCAGTCAACAACGGGCAAGCTCAAACTACCTAAACTTGTGCTTGAGAACTGTTAATTTCCAATAATCTGATGATTTCCATTTTATGAGCCTCCAAAATCTGGGAGAAGCAACTCTACTGTTTCCTGAAATATAGATATTTCATTTTATTGAGTTCATGGGAACATGGTTAGCAAAATTTCAGTGAGTAGACATGAGCGTGGCTAAGTATCCTTTAATGTATGTGCAGAAAAAATACAATTTCAGGGTCAAAGAGTTTCGGAAACTCATGCAGAGAATAGCAACTAAAATGAAATTAAGCCTGGAGAAATATAGACTAGACAAAGAACACAAATGTGCAAGGATACAGAGCTCTGAAGAGTTTGGTATATCTGAGGCATTTCCAAAGTTTCATTTTGCATGAAATGAAGAGAGAAACAAACAGAAACAGAAAAGTTAGACAAGGCCTATCACAAACTATTACAAATGCCAAACTACTGAGTCTGAGCAATGGGATTTCCTAATATACAAAAGTAGGGGCTTGACAAGACTAAACTTTTCTTTTTTTAACACAATTGTTTTTTCTGTGCAAATACGTAGACCAAAATGTACATTTTCCTCAATTTAGAAATCCAAAGGAAACTTTCGATAACTTTAAAATTAGGTATACAGTTTTTATGTGGGAAATAACAAAATGAACATTAAAATGGAGGCAAAGCCGTAACTAAATGGTTTCACGTTCATTTTGTCTTTAGAAGCACCAGAATCAGTATCTGAACTAGACTGTTACTATCATTGTGTACCTTTCTTTTAGATGCCGTATGCTTTCTTTTAATGTGTAAAATGGTACAGGGATGACACCTGTGTGTGTCTCCACGTGCACTTATGTAGTACTTTCTAAAGAAGGCGTTAAAATTATACAGAACAAGTAATCGAAATAATTCATTTCATCTTGATTTGAAAGAACACAATACACCTTTCATATGAAAAGGCTGAATTGTTATACATTGATTCCAAATTAATTGCTATCAATACCAAACTCATAACCTCAGTAATAAAGTTCAGATAATTCTCTAAGCGTACTGAATTCTCTTAACTTTCTTCGGTTTCAAATATCAAGCATTATTTTTTATCCTTACTATTTTGATTTCAGGGAATCACAAATTGCAAATAAGAAAACAGTTAAAAATATTATTTAGATTAATAATAAATCCAGACTTTTAAGTATCAAGATTGCCAAATTTAAACTATTACCAGTACTATTCAATCAAGCAATGTTTTTCCTGCTGCTTACTACATGCATAACATCAGAAAAAAATGATGACTAAAATGAGTGTCTAAGGTACAATAAATAAGGTTCTTAGATTTAAAGGAACAGAAACAGTTGATGCAAAATCTTAGCTGAGATAACACAAGTTCCATGAATGCAGAAATTTCACCTCCCTTTTTAATTGCTATGTTGCCAATACTTCTAACAGTAGCTGCATTATAGGAGTCCATGGTACTTGTTGATTGAAAGAACGAATGCAGTAGTCCTGGTAATATGTTTGGTTCCTCACTGCCAAACACTGTTACTGGCAATCTAGAATTCAACACCATGATACGCAGAGGCAGTAAACTGCTTTGCTAACAGCATCCATAATTTTGTACTACAGAATTAATACTTTAAACATACAATCAAATGAGGTATACATCTTGACATATGATGATAGAAAATACTAGCAGATAGTACTAATAAGACATAGCTCTCTAATGCCTTAAACAAATAAATAATAATAATGTCATGGAAATTATATTCTCTTGGATGGACAATGCTGGAAATCTGCATCTCAGATATAGAATTATATGTAAGCATAAGATACTTTTGTAACCAATGCCATACTAAATGGCATAATTTGATGGCAGATGGTCCTGGAGTAGGCTGAATAATGTGAAAAGGCAAGTTATGTTTTATAAAAAACAACAGTTACTTCCTCTGAAAGTATCATTTCTCATAAAATATTGAATAGGAGAAAAACAAAACAAAGTAAACTAAGTAAAAAGCACTTGCTGCCTACCAAGTTTTAATTGGTCTAGAAGTTATTGACTGTTACCGGAAAGAAGCCTCACAGGAAAAGCTCATTGTACCTCTGACAGTGCAAGTCATAGGAGAAATAATGATTATGACAAATAAAAGCACTGGCAATTGATGAACTGGCTGATGAATGTGAACACATATTCAGATTCAATGGATCAAATATACAGACACTGTCGAAAAGTAATTCAGGCATAAATGATTGCCAGTTGAAGACAGAATATAATTTTGAGTACAAGGATAAGATCCTTTGAAAGAAAATATATAATCTTAAAAAGGGGGTTCGATTTGAATACTAATTCCAGCACAAATAGCATTAAAAGTCCTTTCGGGTGACCACAAATGAAATGATAGATATGAAAATATTCTCTCATTTATAAAATTCTTCAACCTAAAGCACGTTGGCAGAAATTTGGAAGTGACAATAAACTCATTTCAAGTACCGTGCTGACAGGCCAGGGGGAGTAGAATTACATGTTGAGTATTGAAATCAATACATGTAAAAATATTAATTTAACATAAATAAAGCAGTGTCTTACATTTTTATTTTTATTAAGTTTATATTTTCAAATAGGAAACACAGCATTTGAGAAGCCCTTTAATTCCTTAAGAATAAAATAGGAACACAGTATAGGGAATGCAGTTAGCATTAATATAATGGCTAGGTGGAGAGTCAGAGGAGAGAAAGAGCAATCAGCGGGATCATTTTATAAACTATATAAATGTCTAATCAATATACTGTATACTTGAAACTAATAAAATAAAAAATACTTAAAAAGAATAAATAGGATTTTTTTTTTAATAAAATACATTAATCTACTCTTCATTTACTAAGACTGGGAAACTCATTGAGTTGAGCTGGTGGTTTTTCAATCTTTTTTCTGGTAGATTGAGGTGCTTATAATTAACCTTTTTCATTCTTGCACAGCACCCAGCACTCAGCAAGCATTTATAAATGTGTCTGAATAAATGAATGAATAAATGAAAGTCAATTCTCTGATCAGAGTATTTAAGAAACATCAGCGATGGGATGAAATCCCACCTCCTTTCTTTGCACAGTTGGATCTTCTAACAAGATTTCCCCTTAGTTATATCTGATAATTTAATCTCTGAGATAAACTGTAAAATTCAAAGATCATTTGTGGTTAGAAGTGAGAGAACAAATGGAATTCACTAAAATTTTCCTCCTCACCATCAACAGAAATCTATAGGTGGCTCGTCTGAATCAGATATGATGTTTTTTAACTCTTTTTTTTTTTTTTTCTGGCCTCTGCTATTCATTATGACTTCATTTGATATGAAGAAAAGAATCCCAAAGTAGAGATACAGCCAGTCTGGAGGTCAAGTAAAACCTGAACTGTTGCATTTATTTGTTGACAAATACATAGCAATGAGTAAGAGCTGATTGTAAAAAAAAAAAAAAATGTATTATTAATTTATATGCAATGGTCATTTGCAGACAGAGCCAACATTTTAAGCTTTGCTGACTATCTGTAGCTTTCTCTCCAAGGTCAACCCAATCTGTATAATTCTGGTGCTTTTATACACTGCTTTTAACATAACAACATTTTCTTTATTCACACTTAGTGCTTTCTGACACACAGGCCTTCCAAAGAGCCTCAAATTAAAAGTAATGGAGAAAATGTCTCCTAGGTTCCAGAAATTGCTGTTACAAAGACTAAACATTAGAACATCATTTCAAGCTTATTTCCTTACTTTGTACACAATTCTAACAACTTTAATTATCGGATTCCTTAAACATTACAGATTAGGAAAAGAAAATGAAGAAAAAGGCTGCAAGGAACATGTATAGCAAGTATAGCTCTTCAGAGCAACACTATGTGTGAAAGATACAAATTAACATGAGAACGTAGACCCTACACTCAATAATAATTGCTTTTCATAATGGCCTGAAGTGTAAAAAAGTGTGTATTCTTCCATTTGTTGAAAATATCTGGCAAGACTTTATTCAAGACTATTTCAAGAGGGGTTAAGACCAGAAAAGGATTTATAGGCAGAGTGAGGGAGTGGATAGAAGGTAACTAAGAGCAACTGAGTTAGATATGGAGGGCAGGGGAACTGGAACTTGATTCTCTGCCAAAACTAGGAAAGCTCAGGGGGCTGAAACAGGCCAAAGTCGGGGTGCAAACACTAGAGAAGTGGGGCAAGGATGAGACTAAGGAGAAAAGAGAGCTCAGAGGAACCAGCAAGAGCTTGGTCAAGGGGAGAGTTTGTGTCTGTAATCATCAAAAAGGTCCATTTTGGCTTTGCACTTTAAAAGAAGTCAGAAAATCACATACAACATTTGAGAAAAATGTTTACTTAAAAGGCTGATCTCTCTCCAATTATGCCAATTTAATGGTAGTTTTCCCTGTGTAGAAAATATGCTAATCCAGAGCACTTGACTTCCTGATGTAGCTTTTAATAATTTATTAACACATGCACTGAGTATGGGATGATTTTCAGGTCACTATTTCAAGGGCTTGAATAGACTGGAGTAAATTTATGATATCATAAATTATTTTACACATATATTAAAACCTTGTTAAAACATGTCTTCTTTTGTTAACTTGATATATCAATTTGGTTGGTAATTTATGTCATATGTTCCCTACAAGTCTCACATCCAGTGTATTATCTCCTTCCAACATAAAAATCTGATTTCTATCATAAGTAATAGTTCATTTTCTAAAGTATTTGCTTTTTTTTGTGGGAAGTAAATTTATAATATCACATAGTAGCTTTTTCCTTTTACTAAGTGCTAAAATTTTAAGGTTTGTTTTATTAATGCTAAGTAATAAGAAAATTAATGCTAAATATATGTTTAGCATGTTATTCATAAATTTGTAAAAATATGACTAAATATATATACTCAGGATTCAAAATAGCTTATGTAGATATTTAAGAAAAAAATAAAGATTTAAAATTAAAATTGTGAATTAGTATGACAACATCTTTCTCAATGTGGATTGATAGTGCTATAATTGGTGTAGATCATGTTTTTAAATATAATACTTTTGTTATTGTGTCTATGAGCAAAATATTTAAAAAATCTTTTTAAGGTAAAAAAATGCTTGCATTGTATATGTATAAATGATTATATATCAGCATTCAGACATATTTGTAAGTATATAATTAACTTTTGTAGATTTAATTAGAATAAATAAAATATAATTTATGTTATATAGGTGACTATAAAATACTCTCATAAAATAGGAAAAAATAGAGAAAAAATAAGCAAACCTCATTATACATATTTTAAATTTATATAAAAGGAATAAAAGAGTTAGGATATGTCATATACTTAGTAAAGGTAAATTTTGGAATTTATCATAATCTTTTTGAGGCAATTTAGGGAGTATTTAAGGAGAAAGATATTTTAGAGTTTGAGAGAGCACGTGCATGTAAAAGTAGGTAAAGCATACAGAAAATAAATGTTTCCAAGAATAATGGATATTATCATGAGATTAATTCTTGTTAAAAAGGATCAACATGTTAAAAAGGGCTGTAATACACATTTTCTGTATGCTTTTAGAACATTCACTACTTACATAGAGAAAAGGCCACACAGAGGTCAGATAAGACTTATAAGAAAACTTAAGCTTCTATAAAAATTAATCTAGTAGTTTATGATAGTTAAAATACATCAGATATGTTAACTATATAAAGTGTCTAAGCAAGGACCTTGTGAAACATATGCAGCATTTAAATAATTTATTAAATGTATATAGTAAATTAGTAAAAATATAATAATCTGTAAAATACACAAAAGATAAAGAAAAATACAAACTACCTAATGAGAGGATTGGAAAAATCAAGTCATAATCATGCCACAGCTGAGCCGATAATTCTAAATTTGCCACCTCACATAATTCCAAAAAGGAAAACAGAATTTGGTTAACTAAGTGAACATGTTTAAATTATATTGCCCTTTGTTTGGATGCAATACCGTGAAAATTTATGTGGCTATTTTTATTGACTTTGCATCATTTGATTAACACATTGAATGGAGAGCCCAAAGCTCCCTCTTCAGCCAACTAGTGATAGCTTTTTAACTGAAATAGGATTTTAAAAAAAAATTTTGTGTGGAAATTGGTGATAACTGACACGTAAGATCAGAAAAAAATGTTCTTTATGCTCGATGCCTTAAGATGCTCTCTACCCAAAGCTCTGAAAGACTTTAAGATAGGCAAACATACTTAATACTGAGTTTTTGTAGAATTGTTGCATTTGATAATAAAAATACTTGTTTAATCAAAAAAAAAAAAAAGGTGATATCAGTTGTGGCTGAGGGGTATCGATGCCTCTATCTTAACATTAAGGCAAGTGTGTGCCATGAGCCCAGGGGCTCCTTGCTCAAACTCAATGCTGTACTCATACGTACACCATCAGAGTGGAAGGCTGAGGCAGCAGAGAGAAACAAGATACATTAGTGTCACCTAGCCCAGGATTCAGGTAGTGCTGCCTTTCCACTGGCACCTGTCCTAAGTACCTTAAACTAGCCTTGTTTCTTCTTTCTGACTGTGTTTAAAATTAATGTGATTTCAGCATTTATTTTGATTTGATTTGTGAGCCTTTGTGTTTTTGTTGTTGTTTTTTGTTTTTGACCGTTGGAATGGTTTGTCTGGTGATGTACTTGGAGGCTATAATTCCTTTGAAGTAATTTAAGACCTACTTTAATTTTTCACCATTTTCCATTTAAGAAATATTGCCAAATTTTCATACAACAAACTAGACAGAAATTACATGTTTTGTACAGTTTTAGTGCAGACAAAAAAGTACATACTTGGCTTATTGGTGATCAACATTTCCATTAGAGAATCCATATTTTGTGGGTTTTTTTTTTTTGTTTTTTTTTTTTTTAGTGTAAGGAAGAAAAATATTAAGTTGTGTGGTTAGAAACTGATCCTAATCAGCTTGTCTGTGTCCAAGTCCCAGCTCTGTTGTCACCAGACAACACTGGGCAAATTAATGTTGTCTTCAAATCTCAATTTCTTCATTTAAAAAGTAGAAATAATAACTGATCTTACTTCCATAAAACTGTAAAGAATGAGAAAATATCTGTAAAATACTTAGAGAAGAATGTGATACATGAAAGCATCTATTAACAGTTATCTAAGAGAGAAAAAATTCATACTTTTTAAATGTGGCAAATAATTCAGATTACTATTATAAAAAGATCATACTCCTCTGATATGAAATAAATGTCATAAATAATAAATAGGGTAAATTTTGTCAGGTTGTTAACTGGGCCTATATAATATGAGTCTATCTCTTGGCTTCTAAAAACTACAGCTCTCATATGTGCCTATGCTACAGACAATGTTACTTTATATTAGAGATTCTGTTTTGGATTTATTCTTAGTAGGGTAAGACTAGCTGACAAGAAGTCTAAGACTTTCAATTTCTCTGTCATTAATAAGTTTAACTTTCTTTTAAATTATTAGTACTATTTATTTATTTATTTATTTCTATAAAGGTAGAGTTGGGTTCCATTCACGTTACTTGTTTTGGAAGAAACAAGAAAAAAATTATATATAACAAAAATAACACAAATAATTTAGTATCCTGCATGCAATTTACTGTATTCATATTTTTTAAAGACTGTTGTATAGTAGACAGTTTAGAATTAGATATCAAAAATGACTTATGTGTTCAAATATGTTTCAGAAATAAGATCAAGATGTATACTGTTTTATCACAAGCATAAGAAGAACATAAGAATAAGAGGAACTTGCTCTCAGAGACTGTGCAGGGCCTGTGATATTGCTCTACTTCGTAGCTAATAAGCTCTTCTGTTACTTTTTCTTAGATGTTGGCAGAAGACATGAGATTACTGGTTCAGAAACAATGTACTTCCTTATACATGGCAAAAGCAGTAGCCAGAGCTTCACGTTCATGTGCACTTTCTCCTTATGCACTCATGATAATGAGGGCCCATGAGGGCCCATGAGGGCCCATGAGGGCCTGTTTCTTCATCAGTTTAGGCTGCTATAACAAAGTACCTTAGGCTGGATGGCTTAAACAACACATTTATATTTTTATAGTTCTGCAGGCTGAAAAGTCCAGATCAGGGTTCAGCAGACCCAGCTTGGTGAGGGCTCTATTCCTAGCTTACAGATAGTGACCATCTCACTCTGTGCCCACATGCCTTTCCTCGGTGCAGACAGAGAGAAAGCTCTCTTGTGTCTTCCTCTTCTTATAAAAGCGCTAATCCTACCATGGGGGCTCTACTCTCACGACCTCATTCAAGTTATTTACCTCCCAAAGGCTCCACCTCCAAATACCTTCTCACTGGGAATAGACTTCAACACATGAATTTTGAAGTAACACATTCAGTCCATAACAACTGCATATCCATTGGGTTGTATTACTGGAGTCAATTCACATTGATTTAAGGAATTCACTGCTACTACAGCAAGCAGAAGCGAAGCAAATTTTTGGTGAGGTAAAGATATTACATTATCTTCATGTTTGTTGTGCTGCAAGAATACCTTGGTAAACATCTGAGGTAGAGAGCGGTCAGAGCTACACTTTCTTGTAGTACCCAGGACAAACATGGAGGAACACTGATAACCTATTGTTGACTGGCTTCCCTAACACCAACCAAAGCTTAGAGATTGCAGAAAATTATAAGCAGAAAAATGAATCCCCATAGTCCTCTATTTTTTGGCATCAGAACCAATGACTGGCATAAAGTAAGTTTAATAAATATTGATCAGTATAATTGAATTATTGAGGAAAAAAAATCACTGGACCTTGCATTTAGAGTAGCATGAGAGTATTGCATTTGGCTACCTCCCCCCTATTAGGGAGTTTGGAGTTACCTGAGAAATCACTGAAGTTCATAAGTAAGAAAAGCACATGGTCATATTTATATTTTAGAGCAATCACTTTGACTTCAGTATGATGATAAATTTAAGTGTAGCAAGACAAAAGAAGGGAGACAAATTGAAAAGCTATTGCAATAGAAGGAAGAGATGGTAATAAGGGTCTAAAGTAGAGAATTCCTATGCAAGACAACTTTGAGAATGATTTGAGCAATATGTAAAGAATAACTAGCAAGACAATGATTAATAGAATAAAAAGAGAGGAGTAGAGACTAAGGAGTAGTGGACTTTTGTAATTAAATTTACTCAAAAAAATATATTTTATAAAACAAATTCTACTTTAGTTTTCCGATTACATATAAATTAATTTTTCATCTACATAGACAAAAAAAAAAAATTAAAAAATAATGGAAAAAAAGGTTTCTATATAGTTAAAGTTTTCTTTCTTAGATCATCTAAACACATACATAGTTGAAATCAAATTCTCCGTTCTAAGCAGATTTTTTTCTTTTATCATCTGTTTCACTACCTACACAAATAATCTCTGTAATTATACAGGTAAGAAAACTCTTTAGCTAAATGACCTACCCTTCAAAAGATAAGCAATTTACTCTTTGATGACTATGTGCCTGGTAACTGTGGTTTCGATAAATTATTTCTTGGATTATATTTCTAAAACCAGCAGCTTTCTTATATTTGGTTACAAAAACAGAGTAAATTTTAAAAAATAGATATAAGTAACATGTCACTGAAATAACATGTCAATAGCCTTCTTCACTAAAACCTGGTAAAATTTTAGGGTGGAAAGACAGCATTGAAATGAAAGAAACGTATGTGTGTGTGTGGAAAACATAAGTATTTGCATGATTTTGAACATTTACTAAATGGACATTGCATATATTTTTTTAATGAGTGAAGGAATTAATGTGTCCGTTTATCCACTGATGGTCACTTAGGTTACTTCTATGTCTGTACAATGTGATAGCACTGCAATGAACATGGGAGGACAGATATCTTTATGAAATCCTGATTTTAATTCCTTGGATATATCTAAAAGTGAGATTGCTGTATCATAGGATAGTTCTACTTTTAATTTGTTTGAGGAATCTCCATACTGTTTATCATAGTGGCTGTATCAAATTACATTCTCACCAACAGTATGCAAGGGTTTTCTTTTCTCTGCATCTTTGCCAATACTTCTTATCTTTTGATCTTATTTTATAATAGCCATTTAAAAAATAATACACAATTTTCAACTGTTAGATGTACCACAATTGGTTCAACCAGTGTCCTAGATTTTGCTACTCCATTTGTTTTATAGTATATTTTTTTAATTTTATGATGCTGTTATAGAATACATTATTTGATATATGGTCATTTTAACTTGATGATACATTCTTAGATGTATCATATGTACATCAAATTTCATAGAAATTTATTAATTCTGTGAATCTTCTAAAAATGCCTTCTAAAATTTGCCCTACCACCTGCCTAATAGAAGAATACCTGGTTTCCCATAATCCATCAATGCTTCTCAAGCTCTAATTTCACAGGAATCATCTGGGATTTTTTTCAAATGCAGATTATGTAAATCCATGATGGGGCCTGAGATTCTATATTTTTAACACTTCTTCATTTTATGGTTTTTAAGGTGATAAACTGGAATATTTACCTGAGATTTTTTTCTTACTATAGATGTTTGCATCTGTAAATTTCTCTCCAGGAACTGTCCTAGCTCCATCTCACAAATTATTTTCTAATTTATCTTGTGTTTGTTTTTTTTTTTTTTTAATTTGACCATTGGTTATTTCAGAGTATGTGTTAAATTCCAATATTCCCTTTGTTATTGATTTCTAGTTTTACTCCACTGTTGTTGGAAAACATACTTTATATACTTTAATTTATTTTAAATTTATTAATGCTTTTTCTTATGTTCTCTCCTAGATAACGTTCTATGTACACTTGAGATGAATAGGTATTTTGTTGTTTCTGGCTTTGGCATTCTAAAAATGTATTTCTACTTGTTTTAATGAGTATATGGTGGCCAGATTTAGCAAAGGAAAACACAAGATACCAAGTTACATTTTAATTTCATATAAACAGCAGATAATTGAGTATGAGTATAACCCAAACAATATTTGGGACATTCCTTTGCTGCAAGAAAGTTGTTGTTTTCCAAAATCCAAATTTAACTGGGCATCCTTTATGCCCAACAAGAAAGTTGTTGTTTTCCAAAAATCCAAATTTAACTGGGCATCATATATGGTATTGTACAAGGCAGCAACACTCTGCCACTACCAACAAATTATGTAAGCTGCAGGCCTTAGAAAACCTGAGTCTGCCTCTGTTCTATTGCTATGGTATAAATTGAATAATCAAATGACCAAATTTTGAGCTGAGCTTTAACGTTTTAATTGAATTTTAAACAACAAATGTATATCTTTTGAAAACTTAAGTTAAATGCATTTTTTCATATTTTATATCTTATATAATTAAATACATTTATACTGTTTATGTTTTCTAAAGAGATATCATCATCAAAACTGCCAGCCTAAGTCATTGAGTACTTAGATTAATATTTTCAGTTAGTGATTGTTCATTGAGTCCTACTATGTTTCATGAACTTCACACAAAACCTTCAGATGTAAGATGAAAAAAACACAATCCTGATCTTTTAAATGTCTGGACTAATCATACAGTAATGTTATACCATAGACATATCAATATGCAATTGTAATACAAGTTATCCCATTAGATGTCACCTAAAGGTCATTAGGTTAGCAATCAATATCCAAAGAGGTTTGACTATTTTTGGAAGATATGTGCATATAATTATTGCCAAGCAATACATAAATATATGTATGATTCTACTACATTTTTCTTCAAATAAGGAAAACATAATTATCTGCTATTTCCAGGCTTTTATATTTTCAAAATTTCTCCTAAATAGTAAGTTTCAGAGAGGTATGAGACTACAATTTGATATACTCATTGAAAAATATGAAAGGATTTTAGTTTTCTTAATCTTTCACAGAACTCAGCAATATTGTGTTATTTGCAAACAACCATCTGTATTCTAGCCCAAAATGTCATAGAAAAGGCTTACAAATACCAATATTCAGAATGTTTGTCGAATAACTAATAAGCCTCAGCATCTATTAGGCCCTAAAATATAATCGTAAGAAAAAATGAATCACATTCATGAAAATTCAGTGATAGTCCTTATATTATGGTTAATTAGTATAAATGATAGTCCACCAGACTACTGAAAAAAATCATAGCTATAGATTATGAGAAATGACTAGTACATCTATTACAGTATGAGTAAGAGTCCTGACTCAATAAGAATCAGATGAACTACTCAAATTAGAATAAGTTAAGCTTTATAAAATAACTATTTACAAAGGTGTAAGAAAGGGTAGTGTAGTATCTTGGATCTAGTAATAGCTGAGTTTTTACCACCGTAATTTCCAACAGTGAAGATAGTTACTGGGGCCCAGAAAGGAGTTTTGGATATAGAAATGGCTAATTCAGAGGAACAGTGACCTTTTGTTATGAGACACAGCTAGCTTGTGGAGACCTGGATGGAAAAGACTCTAGTTAGTAA
>NW_011888808.1:2525485-2528473 GCF_000151845.1 Pteropus vampyrus
ATAGGAACTAAATTTAAGGTATAGTGAGGATTTTAGTTAACTATTGTTTAGGGGAGAAGTTCCAATCACATTAGGACATCATAGGCCAAAAAGCAAGCAGGCAATCAACCAACAAAAAATATCTTAACTATAAGTACTAAATTAAAACTTTCAAGTATAAATGTTTTCCATGGCAGACTGTAACAAACACCTTCTACTAAAATAGAGTAGAATCTTATTGCTTGCCTATAATCTTATTTTACAGACTATCACAGTTTATATTAGCATAAATATAAAATCTTAGAGAAATAAAGTTGGCAGAAAAATCTGAAATTTAATAATTTTCTCAAAAGGAAAAATAGTATATGTGGAAATTTAATATTGAATAATAATCTCTTGAATTATTTAAGAAAATAGAAACATATTCATATACCAATATTTAATGACTTATTTTAAACATGTACAAAGTGGCATATCATATTATTTTATCATTATAATACATATATTTGTAGAGAGTCCCTCTGCAATACCAAATTGAATACCTAATGAAGAATGAACTCGCTAAGATGTTTCTCTATTAGAAGAGGCAGTAAAGGGAAATGCTGTAACTTTTATTACAAATTAGAAGAGGACTCAATTTTCATGAATGCCAGGTTGACATTTGCAAAATTGATATCTTGACATTTAGAAGATTTCTGCAGAATTATGTGTACATTTTCTAACATTATACAAACTACAATACATTTGTAATGTTTGAATCACTTAAAATATTACTGTTGTGAGACACTGAGAACTCTACTTTTGAGTACAAGCAGATTTCAGACTTAAAAAAAAATAATGACATCTGATTCTAAAGTTTGATCTCAAAGCAAAACGGAACAAAAAGTCAAATTGTTGAAATAGTGTTACCTGTTCTTATTTTATGAAAGAACTCTTCAAAATTTTGACTTGCAGGGTAGAAGGAAGGCAATGTATCATGTTAAAAAGACAATTTTTTTTCAGGTTAAGCTATATAAAATTGCTGATATCCAACCAATTTGACTTGCAAAGGAGACAATTTCAAATGATATACTATGATAGTATATATTTATTGAGTGTTTTGTATGTGCCAACAACTGTTATCAGATCTGTATGTGTTTCTACTCATTCAATACTCCCTAAACCCCAAGAGTTTGGTACCAACAGTATCTCCACTTTATAGATGAGAAAGGACACAAAGAAATTAAATAACTCACCCAGTGCTCTACAGGTAGTTAATTAAAAAGGCCATACTTGAAGCTCACCAGTGTGGATACACAGCTGTGCTTCAACTGACTATGCCATTCTGTTTTAAAGGCTAGATTATGGGCCAGATGTGGACTTGTTTAAACATCACTGGGGGCATGGTGTACTCTGCACTGAAATGCAATCCTTGTCCTTTTGTAAGTCTGAGGGGTCTCCATGTCTAAGACTGTGATAGCTGATAGCAAGCTAGTAGATCATGGGTTTAATATAAACAGTACCTTAAATGATTACTTTAGAGACATTGTGAGTACAAGACAAGGATGGACAAGAGACTGGAAGCCAAAAGGTAGGTCAATAATTTTTAGGAATGTAGGCCTTGCCTAGCATAGTGACAAAGGGAAATGAGAAGAGAAGCAGAGGAAATACTGCAAATTAAACATATAGATTCTGATTGAATGTAACAATGAACAAAGGAAAGAAAATAAACGCTTATCATCCCATCCCAGTGAACTGAGTAAATTACCTAGTTTAAAATTTACAGAAATAGAAAATGAAAGACATGTGGAATAGTATTCTGAAGTTGAGATTATAAGGGAAAAGATATGAACATAGCATGTCTTACAGTAGTTTTTAACTTTGTTTTTTTTTTTTAACTTTGTTGTTTTAAGTCATGGAAAAACATAAGCATTTATGTAATAAGTACTTAATAAATGGTGACTTCTATTATTTTATGAAAGATTATACAGTCCTTTCAGAAGCTAAATATGAATGTGTAAAATCTAAATGAGTAGCATGACTATTATTCTTCATCCAGCTAAGTATCTATTTCAGAGAATATATTTTTAGAAATATTTAATTTTTATTTGTATAAGAAATTTCTTTTTAATATTTGGGAGAGAAAAAATTTAAATACTGATAGCTTGTTCTGAAGATTGTTAGTAAATATTATAAACACATTTCTTCTAAAAATATTAATATAAATAGTATTCTCTCTATTGTGTTTAACATTTAAAAGTAAACTATGTGATCTTTTACTTTCAGAATGATGCCAATATTCACATAAATATGTATGCCTGTATCTCTGTGTGTAAACCATCTGGGGGGCTCTATATTGTTCCTACTGTTGATTTTCAGAAAATTCAATTTACTAAAAATAAGTGAATACATTTGAGACCATGCCTGCAATGTTATTCAAACAAAATACACACACACACACACACACACACACACACACACACACACGCGCGCGCGAAAACAAGGACCTTTCACTGTCATGCACATGTTTCTTAAGGCCAGGCACGGTATCTTAAACTTGGAAATATGCTTCTGGGGGAAAAAAAAAAAAAAAAAAAGGTAATCCAGCTGCTCCATGGGATTGTGCAATGTTTGCTCCTAACAAGCCTTTCATTCTCATGTGCAGATTTTCTATATCAAAAGTTTTTTAGTAGAGATATCTTTGTTTTCATTTTTATTGTTACCTTCTATGTGGGCCAAATTATATAATATACAGGGACGTACATGGCTTCTTTCTTTTTTCTCCAGAGGAGGGGACATTCTCAGCCTCCTGGCAGGAGGAAGAGTGATCAGTCTGACTTGTGAGAACCTGGAATTCACAGGGCTACATTTATCAAGGAGACAGTATTATCCATTCTGCCACAATGATATGGCCTCATCTTCCTCCCCTTTATTTCATATGGGAATGTTCCCAACCCTGGCCGAAACTTTCTGCCTTTATGAATTGAGCATATATATAGGGATGGTGTCTGAGCATGATTTCCACAGGCA
>NW_011888808.1:2529608-2548330 GCF_000151845.1 Pteropus vampyrus
AGTGGCAGATTTAATAAGCAAGAGAATTTAACAACAAACAAGGGTTATCTTGGGCATCTACAAGACTAGAAGAACCCCCCACTACTTGTCAAAATCTTAATTGTTTATATAAAGGCCTTATTTGGATTCAGTCAAATATACCATCTAAATGGTCTCAACAACACACTGCTCTCTCAAGGCAGCATCCTTGAAAACACCTCCTCCAGTGAGATCAGTAGGCAAATTGTGCATTCCAAAGACAGGGTGGAGGTAAGGAGCCTCTGATTTCCCAGGTCAAGTTCGTGGATCAACTTGGGGTCACATCACATCAATAACCTCCTCCAACAAATTTATACTGGACAGAGAAAACTTGAGACAGAAGAGAAAGCAATTTATACAAGTAAAAGGATGCAATCAAGATTTGAACCAAGTATTCTGGTTCAATGTCAATTGTTCTAGAGGCTGTGACTGCATTTTTCTGCTCCAAACTCTATTTTGAAACTTCAGAAAGTTAATATTTGCATTTCTAAAAGATCATTTTCCCATGGAGTCACGTTCTTCAGAGAAAAACTATCAGGGTGGGTATATTGTTTAAAAAATGGCAGAATTAAAAATATCTTGATTTAACCTGTGTAAATATTTTCTGCAGTATTGGCTTTTTACAGAAAAAACCTGCTTCTGACTGAATTGCATTTGGTCTTGTGTTCTGTGAACACAATAGACAAAGAAATGGTTACTTTCCAGGTCACAAGATTATGTTGTAGAACACGTTAAATAGCAAACAAACAAACAAAAAAAAAACTGACACAGTATAATTTCATTACTTGAGACTTTTTATATTTTAGTGGGGAAAACAAACAAACAAACATGTATTATATATAGCCAGGAGTTTAGTGATTAGAGAAGGTTCATTCACATTTGGGATTTTTTCTCTATTACTGACACTATACATTTAAACATATTTTTGTTTGCTTGCTTCTGTGATGTGATTCTGTATGAACATAGACTTTGTGGAGATCAGGCTAGGATTAGAAAAATAATAAAATTATAAAGAAAGAGTCAGTTGACAAGGCACAGAAAACATAATCAAAGGTAAGGATTTGAACCTTGAAAGTTAGTTAGAACTCTGTCATATATTTGGTATAATTAGATATCAGATTTTATGAGATCTTCTGTGATAGAAGTTCTCTCTCCTTCAGTTAGGGAGACTAAATGCAGAACCCTCAGAGTTTTGCTGTTACTCTGCTATATAAAGAAAACCAACCAGAGGACATGTTGACAGGGGCAGATGAACAAATGAGTGAAATTATAAAACCAAGTCAAAATTCTGATAGTATTATAAGTCTCTAGAACAAACATCATACCCTTTTTTTTCTGAATTTTTTGATGCATGAACATTAGTAACTTCTCATAGTATTTACTCCAGTTCAAGTTGTGTTTTTCTTTAATTTACCACAGAGACATCCTAACTTATGAGACTGAAAGAGAAGAACTTCAAGTTTATGAGCAAAAAAGATATCTAATAGGCCAAGTGGATATAAAACCCAAAGGGAAGAGAAAGAGCCCAATTTGCATGTGAGTATAAATGAATTGGCTAGTGGCATCTCTGGGATTCTATTATAGCAGTACATATTAAATATATTTTCAAATGAGTGACATTTGTGCTCGGATAAGAGAGTCTATGTGAATGGGCAGGATTATGTTAATAGAAGTGAGTGCAACATCATTGGTCAAGGAAGATAAGTAGATGATCATGTGTTCCTTTGAAATAGTAAAGCTTGGCTCATTGAGGATTTGTACCAAATCATCTGCACTGCCATCTCATTTTATTCTCTTTAAAGTGATTATCAAAGATGCAAAAGGGCTAAATATGACCATTGAGACTAGAACAGAAAAATTTTAAAAATGTGAAAAAGAAATAATGGAAGCTTAGTCACTCAGAGAGCAGAGAACAGACATATATGAGGATTTTGACAATAAGAATATCTTGTATTTGAAGTGCTTATGAGACATCCATGGGTTGAATTCTAATGGACAGTAGTAAATTTGCCTTTTGAACCTAGGTAAAAGGAGACATATTTAAAGATAGTCAACATTGGGGTAACTGCTGAAATAGGAGAGATGATTGAGAAGGCCAGTGGAGAATGAGAAGATTAAGACATGAGGAGTGCTGAAAATCAAGCCTTGGTAAATAACCACATTGAACTGTTCAATGAACAAGCAAAACCTGTAAGAGAATGAAGACAAAAACAGAAAAAAGGATGAAAAGTTAGTAAAACTCAGAAGCAAGAAAAATTAAGTATATAAAATGGCATGAACCAGCCAAGACAGTGTAAATGGGAAACTATGTTCCACAGGAATAAGTTAAACACAGTGGCAACATTTATAGTCATAAAAAGGAGGAATCAATGAGGGGAAGACTAAAGATAAAGAAGGGTTGATTAGTGCATTCTGGAGATCGGACAGAATTGCAATAGGAATTCAGAAAGAAGCAGCAACGGCTGCTGTTCATAACAGCATAACTGACACCAAGAATGACATTTGCAAACAACCACCAATGCCAACAACAAAAATTA
Source organism: Pteropus vampyrus (assembly GCF_000151845.1). Lineage (NCBI taxonomy): Eukaryota > Metazoa > Chordata > Mammalia > Chiroptera > Pteropodidae > Pteropus > Pteropus vampyrus. The sequence goes on from NW_011888808.1 coordinate 2,532,164, forward strand.
AGTCTTATATTCTCATTTATTTTCCTTAAAGAAAACTGCAAATACAAAAATATTTTGTATTTGTAATACAAAAATATTTTATTCTGGAATATTGTATAAGCACAGACCTCTGCTCTTAAAGAAATGAACTGAAATTTATAAAATTTTAAATATATAAAGCAATAAATAAATCTTATTCTTGATTAGCGTGATTTTTAGAAATAGTTTTATAGACTATATACTATACTACATACTATGTACTATTTATATAGACTATATAAATAAAGTATTGTTAAGAGCTCTTTCATTAAATTTATTTTAATGTTTTAATATTGTTCTAACTAACATGGCAAATTATGGGTATTGTTATGTTTATGCAGCCTGAGTAAACATAATGTCGATATACTGAGCATTAATTATTTTTCTCTGAGAAACCATTATATGTTTTGAATTATATTTTAATTCCAGTTTTGCCCAGATATAAATTCAAATACAGTTTTTACAACTGTAATACAATAAAATGTAGAATACGATGTATTTGAGGAACTAAAGCTTAAAGCAATAATTTAAAAACCAATTGTTAATTAGGGTGACAAACTATCCAATTCAGTTGATTTACCATTTTGTTATGTACTTTTAATTTGAAATTCGTAATTGTGGTTCCACATCTTCTAATAAAGATACAGAAAAGCAGTAGTTTCAGTCACACTTACAGGGGTATTAAATCACTGCCCTTGAGAAGTCTGATTTTCTAGTTTCTAATATGCGTCTGTATTGATCGTACTGAAGGGAAGGCAGCTTTCCCATTTTCTAATCATGCTTAGAAATCTATAAACATTTAAATTTCTTCTAAATTAGATACTATTGGTTTCCTTGCCGTTTTCACTTTCATTGACTAATGAATGTCAAGAATAGGGAGATCACTTCCAGGTAATTACTGAAAGTAAACTGATTTATTAGGCCATAACTTATAATGTAGGAATACAATGTGCAATACATGATTTCTATTATTCTACGAGTTTATGAAGTTCTTTATCAGAAAATCAATAAAATCTTGCAGACTTACAGTGCTACTTGAATCTGAGTTCTCTTTTGCTATATAAAGTATGGATTAGATATCATAAATTTGTATCTCAGATAATGTTTATAACCAACAAATTATTTTACATAGTTTTAAATACATATAGAATAAAGATTAATTGTTAGAGTGCACTCCCAAATTTCATTGTTCCTCCAATCACTAAAACTGTCTTTGCAAGAAGCTCTTAGAGAATATGAGTAACATTCACCACATTTTACTTTTCTCTAGTCCTAACTATGCACAGGCAAGCTGATTGTTACAAGATGTCTTTTTACTACAAGGAGCAATGTGTCATCACTGACTCTAATCTTACTAGAATTATTTTCCTTGATTACATCCCATGTGAGGCATGACGTTTTCATTTTTTAGGGGACTGTGCATCTTTGTTCATCTCTTTCACCATGCCTGCCCTCATTGACAGATGATGAGCCAGGCTTATTATTTTACAAATTTAAAATTTTAATGATAAGTTGGGAAGAGAAGTGCATTCTACTTTCCTAACTCTCACAAAATGATCAGTAAGTATCTTAATAAATATTCTGAAATGAGGGTTGATGAATAAAGGTAATTTTGCCTTGTGAGAAAAAGAGAGGGATGATATGAAATAGAAAATGTCAGAATTATAAATAGCTTGACAATATTTTACATACTCAAAAATATACAAAACTGAGTGTTGTTCATCAAAATAAAGGAAAATAGAATTAGTCTACGTAAAGATTATTTGAGTCAAAGATTACATAAGGAAATCTTTTGCGATCTTATTATACATAATGTAATAGTGGCCAACATTCTCCATCTCCAATTCTAAAGCCAATCTTTTATTCGACATATAAGTACTTATAATCTACTATGATTCTCAAAGGTCAAAGAATGGCAGAATGGCTGCCTCTACTTTAGAAAAACATAAAGGGAATCAGAAAAATCAAGTCCTGTATCTATGACAAAAACAGCACTTCTTCATATAAGCTTGAGAGACTGTTTCATATTCAAATGTGATCCCTCCACCCAGGTTTTAAAAGTTCTGATAAGCTATACTAAGGATTTGGTAATTAAACTTTGGGGATATGGCTATGAAATGAATAGCGGCAAGAGGTGAGAATTATTGCAGGAAAACCAGCTGCCGAGAAGTTACAGCAGCTACTCAGGTAAGAAAACTCATTAGCTTGAACTAGGGTAATGGCATTAGGATGAAAAGAAATGGAAAGGTTTGAGAAATGTTTAGGCGATAAAATTGGCATTCAGTAGAATGTAAGGTAATTTTCACTATTGTACCAAAACATGTTGGCTGAAATATACTTTTAATAAATGAATAAATTAATAAAAAAATAATTAGATGACTGAGACTGAGCAGATGTATATGATAGGGGGAAGGAAATATGAAAAAAAAATCATATGGTTTGAATAACTGTCTGTAAGTTAGTAGGGGAAATATGGGAAAATATACGTTTGCCACGAGGTGGGGGTGATGACTAAATGTTGTAGTATTATTCTTCCTTATTTAATTTTATACTCCGTTGGCTGATAGTATTCCCCTTTTTCAATTTTTAAAATTATTTCATTACAAATAAGATCAAAGTGCATTCTTTCAGTTGACATATACAAAATGTCAATACCTAAAACTTAAAAGTTTCAGCACAGCAAAAGACATAAATAACAAAATGAAAAGGTAACCTACAGAATGGGAGAAAATTTTGTAAACCATATATCAAATAAGGGATTAGTATCCAAAATATACAAAGAACTCAGACAACTCACTAGCAACAATAACAAAAAAAGTCCAATTAAAAAATAGAGGAACTAAATAAATATTTCTCGAAAGACATTCAAATGACCAACAGATACATGAAAAGATACTCAATATCACTAACCATCTGAGAAGCAGTACATATCAAAATCACAAGGAGATAGCACCTCACGCTTGATAGAATGGAACCATTCAGAAGACAAGAAATAATTCTTGCTGAGAATACAAAAAAAAAAAAAAAGAGCTCTTGTACATTGTTTTTGGAGGTGGAAATTGGTTCAACCACTATAGAAAAACAATTTGAAGATTCCTCAAAAAATTAAAAGTAGATCTACCATTATATCCAGCAATTACACTTCTGGGTCTATCTTCAGAGGAAATGAAGAGAAGATATTGGAGAGATACTATATACTCTTTCATTTTCACCACATTATTCACAATTGCCAAGATAAGGAAATAACTTAAGTTCCCATCAACAGATGAATGGAGAATGAAAATGTGATTAGATAGATAGATAGATAGACAGACAGACAGACAGACAGATAGATGATAGATAGATAATAGGTAGATAGATGATAGATACATAGATGGATACATACATACATGATAGATAGATGATAGATGATAGATAGATAGATAGATACATAGATAGATAGATATATAGATACATAGATACATGATACATGATAGATGATAGATGATAGATAGATAAATAGATAGATAGATAGATAGATAGATAGATAGATAGATAGATAGATAGATAGATAGATAGATAGATAGATGATGGATAGATCACACAATGGAATATAATTCAGCCATGAGAAATAAACACATCCTACAATTTATGACAACATGGAATGACTTCAAGAACATTATGCTAGATGAGATAAGTCAAACAGAGAAAGACAAATAATATATGATACCACATATATGTGGAATCTAAAAAAGTCAAATTCATAAAAATATAGAGTAAAATAGCGGTCACTAAGTGATGGAGTGGTGAGTAGGACAGATGTGTTTTGATGGTACAAACTTACAACAAGCAGTAAATAAACCCTCGAGGTCTAGTGCACAGAATTTTCAGTACAGACAATAACATTATATTATTGTCATAAAATTGACTAAGATACTAGAACTTAATGATTCTAACCAGGAAAAAAATCATAATGTAAAATGATAAAGATGCTAATTATCACTACAATGGAAATCATATTATAACATATAAATGTATCAAAGTAACATGTTTTTCACCTTGAATTTATACAATATATGTCAAACATATTTTAACTGAAATTAAATGAAAACAGAAAGAAAAAATGCCAATTCCCTGGCATCTGCTACTATCTCCATCTCATGTTTTGCTATCTTCCTCTCTTTTGGAATAATTTCTATATGATAAACATCTACATATTTTCAATGTCTTTTTAGTTTCTCTGAAAAGCTTTTTCTCTGCTCTCCAGTAACAATTGATGAATTTCCCCCTGTAAAGCATTACCTAACGACCTTTATAAATATAATTTAGAATCCTTGTCAAACCATGATTTTATAAAATAATGGTTCTTTAGACTGATTAAATATGTCAAAGGTAGAGAGGTAAAAATTTAAAATTTAAGTACTATGCCTATATAGTAAAACAATTGGTTGAATGGTTGTATTAAGTAGGGCTCACAGAAAAATAAACCGAGTCTGGTAAAAAGACAAAATGAAAGGGGTAAATTTAAAATATGTTAACCGAGATGTATTAAAACTTGTACTGAAATATGGACAAAGAATTTGCAAATGTTAGGAGTCAGTCAAACTAAAGAAGACATTAGTATTTCCAAATACTACCTATTTCCTTGGATAATGTCAGCTCAGCACCATCATTTTCTATTCTCTTTAATGCAGAAAGTAACATTAATGGTGGCAACATTATGGCAGCAGGTAGCAGATAATAATGATTTTTACCACCAAACAAAAAGGGAGAGATGGTAAAAGGGATGTAGAGAGATGAGAAAAATTCGAGGGATCTTACATAATACCCAGTCTGAACTGTACACTGTGAACAACCCCTAATTATCACAAACGACGAGCACTGCTGCTCTGCTGTATTTTTCTGGGAAAAGTTCATTTATTTCATTCATTTTTGTCTGTATTGACGTTTTACAGACATTATTTTTAAAAACTAAAACTAAAAAGATTCTATCAAAAATAAAATTTTTAATTGAAGTAAAAATTAGAGAACTCTTATCTTTTCCCTCAGCCTTTCCCAATTCCCTAGACCTTGCTTCTATTAGATATAATTTTACAGAAGCAAAGGTTCATCAGCACAAAATTCGTTTTTCTTTAACCATTTCACTGAAAGTGCCCTTTACAATTTTGCTTAAATGGATACGTGGATCTTTCTTACGGACACGATTTACACCCCCTGCTTGGCTCCCACATAATAGAGAGTATTTATTATGTTTTTTTTGTTTGTTTCCTCTATAATTCTTTTATCACTGAGCATGCAAGTAGGGGTGGGGGTTTTGTCCTATTTCCTCATAGTTTGTCATTGGATTCTCTATCTTACATGGAGATATGAGTCCCTTGTTATCAGGTATCATCCCTAGGGACCCCTTATTATTGCATCATCTAGCAATAGCCTGGGCTCAATTCTGTATGACTTTGGCTCCCACCTCAACATTACTTTGCCTGTCAGAATTTTCAATGATCTTAATTCTCAACGTGAACAAAACTCCCAACTGGACATGGCTTTAACAACTGTGGATGTGTCTTGCATACTTCAGCCACTTAGCTCCACGGTCATGATCTAGACCTCGTCATTACCTATAATAGCAACTCCTTCATCACCTCAATTTCACGCATCACTCTGTCAGCTTGACTTCTTGCTTATACTCAGCACTCAAGCAATCCCTCTCCGATAAGCCCGCATGGCCACCAGAACCTATAAGAACAGTGATTGATCCCACAATATTTTCACTTTCCCTCTTCAACCTTTATTTTTTGTCCTTCATCAAAACCAAGCTTAAATTTCATGGTCCGTTGTTTTAATGACTCCTTTGCATATACTCTCAACTACACTACTCCTTTATTTTTGTCGCACAAGTTGGCTATACCCTAATTCCAGTTAAATAACACCGTACTAATTCAGTCCTGAATCTGAGCACTGACATAACTAGAGAAAGACGCATAACCGTGCTGCTTAATCTCATTTTATTTTCTCTATAAACCTTAAGTAAATTCATTTTTCCATCCCTTTCTCTTCTACTCTTTGACATAACTATTCCGTACCTTTTCTGCCCTTTTCAAATATTCATCTTCTCCTCTATCATTCTCAAATTTAACTGGTGAACTTGTTTCTGAATTCACGGAGAAACAAAGTTCAATCTTCTGTCCTCACATCTATGTACCCTTTAACACTTACACACGCATACTCAGCCTTCACTCCTGTTAGCTGGCCAAAGGCCAGCTTCTCTACTTACATACAGTTCTCAAAGCCCTCTCACCAGGGTATTGATCTCTATACAATATGCTTATACAAAGACAAAAAACCTCCTCTTTAAGTGGACTCAGTCCTGTGCTGGGGGTATAATTACTGACAACTAGCCTAGACTAGATTATAGCCTCTAATGCCCCTCTGGACTTAGTATCTCTATGTATTACACACCTCTAAGTAGAGGACCTGTCTCTTTCCTACTAAAGAACATCAGTTTGGTAGTTCAGTACTCTATCTCCAATGCCATCAACGTCCTCTCTCTACTAGATCATTCTTCTCATGCCATTATTTATTCTGTCCTAAAAATATAATCTCTCTCAATGCACCTCCTCCTTCCAGCTCCCTCACTATTCCTACTTTCCCAATTGCATTGAAAATTGGTACAAGAGTTATTTATACTCTGCACTTACACTTTTCCTCATCTTTCTTAAATCCATTCAAAGTGAACATTCTCCTTTCCCACTCCACTAAAACTATTTTTGGTGAGGTCATCAATATTCTGTACTAATAAAGGCAAGGCTAGTTCTCAGAACTTCTATATCTTTGATATAATCGATTACTCTCTCTTCTCGTAAACTCAGCTTTATAAGGTTTGACCCAATCGCTCCTCACCACTTTTCACTGTTATACCACAGTGGTCTGAGCCAACATCATATGTAACCGGAATTATGACAGTAGCTTCTTGATAGGTCTCCTAGTTTTCATCCATGCCACATTTCAAGATTCATCACAAATCATGGTAATTCTTGTAGTATATACATTGATTAAGATACTTTTCTGTTCACAATTTTCACTGGTTTCCCATTCACTCCTTGTAAAAAGCAAAGTCTTTACTTACAGACTCTATGAAGAACTGATAGCTGATAGCTTCATTACCTCTCAGATCTAATTTTCTTTCTCTGAAACATGCTAAAACTCCTGTCTCCTATCACAGGTCAACAACATTGACTGTTTTCTCTAATTTGACTTATCTTTACCAACATATTTTCAAAATTTAATTTCTTACCTCCTTGAAACCTTCACTCAAACATGGCCTTCACAGTGAGGCCAGTTCTGACCAAATTGTGCAGAATTACGTTCTCTCCCAGGAACCCCAGTGATCTGTTCTGCTTTATTTTTCTCCTCAGCTTTATACTTCTCCATATATAATTTTGCATCTATCAACTCTATAACTTTCTAGAATGTGATTTCATCAAAAGCTGGGGCTTATTTATTTACTTTTTATTCATGTACCTTCTCAGCTCCCAAGGATACTGCTAGGTACATGGTAGATACACAGTAAAAAGTCATTAATTGAATTGATGTTTATGTATCAAACAATATTCTGGCCACTGAAACTGTAATGTGAACACGTCGTCTTTAATCTTCATATTCAAATAATCTTCATAATTTTCTGAAGTATCCTTACTTATATATTTTTAATCTTAAAAAAGAAAACTCAGCATGTGTTATTATATCTTAATAATAATGACAATAATCAGCATGGCCATCTTTAATGATAGAAATGAGTTTATGAAATTTCCTTATAATAGTGGATGATTAGTGTTTATGCATACATTTTTAAATTCTTTGTATTCCACGTACAGTACATGCTATTCCTAATGTGATATATCCTTCGAATTTTGTTGTAAAATTTCTTGATTAAAAGGGAGAGGAGAGACAGACAGACTAATGTAAACTATGGACTTCGGGTGATAATAATGAGTCAATGTAGGTTCGTGGATTGTGGCATCCACAGCAGAGGAGGCTGTGCATTTGCAGGAAAGAGAAGTATGAGAACCCACTACTTGCCGTTCAATTTTGCTTGAACCTAAAACTGCTCTAAAATATAAAGTTTATTAATTAAAAAATGAGAAATGTAAGTGAATATGAATGTAAATTCAATTTCGAAATGATTATGTTTGCCAGTTGTACACCACCTCTGACGGAGAATCACAAGGAATTAAGAGAAAGTGAGTGCATGTCCCTGGCAATTAGAAAAGTTTAACCTCAACTTCAAACAGTGTGTTATGCTTAACTTAATTGTGATGCCCAATTACTTAATTGTTATTAAAGCATAACAACATGCAATATTATTTTGCACCATGTGGATCATTTGATGTGCAAATATAATATAGTATATAGAACTACGTTTTAGGTTATACTCTATACTTTTTATTACCTGCACCATTCTTTAGAAATGTATTTTTATTTTAAGTAATGTATGTACTATTTTTAAATTAGTAGTATTACAAAACATGTTATATTATAGGCATTGTAATCAGCACACATTAACCCATTTAAGCCACATAATAATTCATACAAGAGCTATGAGTAGGCATACATTATAATTTTATGGTAAAGTAAGCACTAAAGCTTCAAGTAACTCAAGGTTTTGTGTATGATGAGTCATAAAGAAGAGATTCAAAGATAACTAATGCGACAGGATCTTTATGCTCTTGATGTTTTGTTATACATAACACAACTGTATTGAAGTTATTTATTGAAAAACAATATTTCAAAAAGAAGTCATTCATGCTCAATAAATCAAAACACTACTGACATATTAATGCATGTCTTTCCAAATTTATGTCTAACTTTGCACAATTTATAATATTGTGATAATATTTTCTATATTATTTTGTGACAGGACATTCATACTTAATTGGATAGTCTCAGTTTTTCAAACTGATTAGATAGTTCTTTTCAGTTTTTTGTACGAATTCTACTGTACGAATGTGCCAAAGCCTCATTAATTTCCTGTTTTTGAAAGTTTTTTACTGTTATAATATGATTTAATTTTCTTGTACTTATAACTTTGTTCACTCCACTTGCATTTTTTATCATGTTCTTAGAATAAAATTATTTCATCAATTCATACATGTTATGATTTTCTCACCAAATTTCTAAAGTTTCTCATGAGATGTGTCAATCAGTTTTAACAACTGTATATGATTCTTTATTTTCTAGAATTTTTAAAAAACTACGTATTATTATTTATTTCTCTTGCAGTTGTCCTTTTTTATGCTTGATAACTACATCTCAACATCAGATAAACTTACTCGTTTCATATCAACAGTAAGAGGAAACATCATCCATAAGATTATATGCCACCTGTATTTTTTTTAATGCTTTCTTAATGTGCTATTCCTTTTTTTCTCCTGTTTGTCTCAAATTTTGCCTATTGATTTATAAATGCCATTTACTAGTAAGAATATTATCTTTTGGCATTTCACTTAATTTGCAAGTCTTTTTATCCTCTAAGTTTATGAAAGCAATGGTGCTTTCACCTTCATTTTTATTGTTTTGTAAAACTGAGAATTTAAGTTTCACGTAGCCAGATCTTTTTCGTGACTTATTTTTGTGCTTAGAAATATCTTAATTCTAAAATAAGATTGAAAACTAATATTTTCTTCTAATATAAATTTTATATTTACTTCTATAATTAAACTGGAATGTATTTGTCTTTGAAGTATTAGACCAGATGCTAATATTTTGGTTCTAAATACTTTTAAGTAATTATTTGTATTTCTTGGATTTTTCTTATTTATTGTGCTCTTTTGTTCTCATAGCAGAACTATATTAATTTAAATAGGATAAAAGTCCAGTACATTTGAATAGCCAGCAGGACTATTCAAGAAGTAATCATCATATTTTCTGTGAATATATATATGTATATATGTGTGTGTATATATGTATATACCGATATAAAACCTATAACATAAAACATATCACACATAACATATAACATATTATATATATTTCCTGGAGAACACTAGTATCATATCATCTTGTTGCAAAAATCAAAACAAAATCTCTTAGGAATCTGATTAAGAGTCTGATTATATTCTGATGTAGAAAATAATTCAGTATGATTGCACACTTCTACAATATTTAATTTTGCAAACAAAAATGAATAAAATGTCTATTAGTTTTTTAGCTTTTCATTGTGTCAGAATTCAAGCATGTTCCATCAAAGATTCGGCAAACACTTACCAAGCTCTTATGCTGTTCCAGGCCTTGGCCAACATAATGTATAGAGATATGAACAAAATAGATACAGTCCTGGCCCCTAGAGAGATGTCCAGGAGGACGTAAAGACATTAGACAATCGCTGAATGAGATGACTTTCATAGCTTAAGGGTTTCAGGATTTATAACATTTTATGCATATAAAACAATATGAATATGCCTCTTTATGTCCCCAAAGACTGTCTCTAGTTTTGTTTTTGTTTTTCTTATCCTAGTGGATATCTATTGATTTTGCCTATGATAGTGTAGGTTTAGCCAGGGGCGGGGGGGGGGGGGGGGGGGGGGGAAGGAACCAAAAAACAACATAATGGATATTTCAAAGAGAATTTAATACAGGGTATTAGAGGCTTATAAAACCATGTGGATGGCTGAAGATCAGGTATAGTAAAGCAAAATTTAGATGTGTCTGGAGTCATGCAAGTTGTCACATTATATCAGATATTTACAGTTATTTAAAGCCATGTAAAATTATCATGTCTTTCAACTGGTAGTTTGTAATTGGAACTGTTTTTTGCAGGGAAAGTGAAGTATAAATTTCAAATAGATAAAAAGAAAAATAAAGAACATCACACTTTAATTAAATAAAAATATTAAAAATAACATTAATTTAAATGTACATAGATACAAAAAGTATAAAAATCTTTAGTGTTTAATGAGTATTTACTATGTCAATATTCTTTGGCATTCAATCTCTTTGATCTTGGCTTTATGCCTGTGTGATGTTTAAGCAATCTATTGACCTTTATTCTTAGCTTCATGCAATGTCATATCTGTGTTCTTGTCTATATTGAGGTTTAAGCCATGCCCAGTGTCATATTCAGGAAAGATAACAGGCCTGTCTTTTTTGTTAGAAACGAGTTAATACTTTGACTAGCAGCCATTACGTACATGTCATCTTGAATAGAAAACCCACAGAATATAAAGTTTAACTCAAAACACCAGTCAACCTTAAAACACTGGTATAGTATTAGTGACAGAATAAGAAGAGACATGTCAGGAGAGAGAAAATAACAGAGTGAAATTAACAGCTAGAGTCACAAAGTACTTGAAATACAGGAGAGAACAAAACAGACCAGATGCTGCCAACAAAGGGGATAGAAACACCCATTTCTTTCCACCTACCCTTATTAGCTTCCAGTAGATTGCTGTCATGTGTCAGAATCATACCTTAGCCACAATATCCCATTTGACATCTATCCATCATGTGATCATGTCAAAGGTTTAGTTTTAACTTTTTTTTTCCTAGTAGGGGAAATAGCTAAGTATCATCTCCACTGAATACTGTTCCCTAGAGGTTAAAAATGCATGCTCTCCCTTCTTCTTTCTATAAAGCTATCCACTGGACATTATAAGGGGAAAACTACTATAACACTCCTAGAATTCTGTAAGTATAATAAACTAAAAATAAAATAGCAGAAAAAAAAAAAACGCAAGAAGAGTTAAGTGCCAATCAGTTGGTAAACTAATATATCTGAAAATCTCTGTATATAGAAAAATATGAATTTCAAAAATGGATTAGTAAAAAATAGAAAATCTGAACAAAAAGGATTTTTAAATATATCGAGTCTTTGCTATATTTCTGAGTCAATCAACTCCATATAATTTATTAGAAAATGCAAAAGGTTGTCTGGCATCTTGGCTTCCAAATTAGTATAATGAGATATTAGCACTTTAAGATTTAAAAAATAAATTTATAGAAACAAAAACAAGAATATCCTAATTGCTTATTATCAGAAAACCTTTAAAAGTATAGAAAATTTAAAAAGATATGTTCCACATGGTATTTTTCCCACTATAATAACCATTGTTTTACTTTAAATTCTCCCAACTCACACATAAACACATTGCTAGCATATGCTCAGCATAAGTAGTTTCAAAATCTGTTCCTGTGAATTTTGAGAGAATGATTGTATCAATTTAAAAAATGTTCTCAGTAATGCACTTGTTTGTTTCTTCTTTTTCATATTCTCTAAATTACCACATCAACTATATCATATCATAAGTCAATGCACGTTTTGACTGAGCATGCCTGACTAATACTTATGAAGGATTAAATTTCTCACATTAGTCTAATTTCTTTCTATGTTGGTTAAAGTGATATAATTAAAGTTAATCGTCTTCATGACTTTCACATTTTTTTTCTATTTTTTGTTAGTCCCCAGTGCTTATACTTTTATCACAATCAATCATATGAGGAAGAAACTAAATGTTCTTTCAAACTAACACAAACATCACTCACATATTATCTGAAGTTTCGTACTTTTACTGTGAATACTGACAATTTGTGGAGTGAACATTTAAAAAATATAAATTAAGATCTCTGTTTTAATGCTAATTAGTATATCAAATGCCAAGAAACAGACATCTATCCATATTATATATTTACATTGACTTTTTATAATGCATTTTAAATTTACCTTAACATAAGTATAACGCAGGATTAACAATTTTGTTGTCATAATGCAATTCAAGGTAACATGACTTAAATGTGATTTACAGTGTTTATAATGATATGTATGTGGAAGTCCAAAATCTTTTAAAGAATGATGAAAAACTAAATATTTTAAGTGTGTGTATGTGTGTATATGTATATGTACATTTTAAATACATGTGTTCATATGCATGTATGTCTGTAAATAAAATAAAGTTCATCCAATTGATTTTTGTTCTATTCCAAATCTATTCCACCTCTCAATACCTTTTTCTTCATAAATTTTCTCTCTCAATACTTCCATTTATATCGATCTACAGAAACAATGTGTTGCAATACTACCCTGCTTTTTAGGTTTTTTGTGGAAAATTTTGCTTTATTTTCTCTTTAAATACATCTATGTTTTTAGAGATTAATTTGAGGACAAGTTGTGGTAACAAAAATGGACTATCTTGTAAGGAAGAGATGTCATTGTTAAAATAGAAATGAAGGAGTAATTTCATAGCACACATACCATGTTTATGAGTATGCTTTTTAAACTGCTTTATTTATTGGAAACACACAGAAAAGAGTGTTAAGCAAAATGAGTGATGGGACAGGTTCCACTGGGCCATTTGAAATCCTCTTGCCTGTGAACCTACTGGCCAAGAAGAAATTTGCTCTTCCGTCTCAGTGATCTTGATAATCAAGGGAAAAAAAGTATGTTGCCATGCCACAGTGAGTGAAGAGAACATTATTTCTAGAAATCATGGGATCTCTTAGGACCTCCTTATGATGTCAGGTCCTGCTGTAAATGTGAATGGAAGACTAGATAAACCTAAGACTGACAACACCAGCAAGGACTCTGACCTTCAAGCAGGAAGTTTTAGGTCATTTCAACGAGTCAAATATCCTAAAAAGTTTGTGTGATGTCTAAGAGCAAAAAGAATATGGTACAGAATGTGAAGAAATAAGTAATGAAAACTAACTCTGGTCTTGTAAATAATGACTGAACCAGGACTATATAATAGTTTAATATGTTTCACTCATTATGAACATTAAACATTAAATATTAAATAATATTACATATGTCCACAAATTTGCATGGTCTCTATCTTGTTTTTCTTATTTTATAAACATTTCATTGATGGAGATCATCTTTGTAAATTAATGTTCAGGTTTCTGCTTATTAAAATGGTATTGTAATCAAATTAGAGTGAAATGGATATTATCTAGACGTAGAAGACCAACTAATGGGTTTTGGATATATATTTTTTTTGATAAGAGTCTAGCATGTTTTCATTAACGTGAGGTAGACTTTGTTACAATATAAATACATTGTCAACAGCAAAGCAATGGATAAATATTGTCTACTAGATTTTGGCAACCTTTTCCATTCTTTCTATGTTGACTTCAGTATCTCAGAGGTCGGAGAGCTAAAAATTGTCTTGGCTAGATTCTATTACTCATACTCTAGACAAGATATGTTTTTTGCCCAGGAAACACACTGCTAGGAAAATCGCAATGACGAAAAGGAGCTAGATGTAGAGGACACTCTTCCTGGAGCGGCTGTGGCAGAGGACCAGGCTGCAGCAGATAGGAGTGTTCGCATGCTAAAACCCCATCCTCTGACTGTGTAACAGTTTTGAGTGGCAGACAGCTGGGACAGAGATCCAGTGTCTTCTTCTTACACTGAACTCTGATTCATATAAACATTGTTTAACCATATGCATATATCAATAGGTTTCAGAATTTATTTTCTCTATCAGGGAGAAATAGTGACATCATAGGACTAAATCAATACTATTTATTTTATAAGTAATAAGAAATAGAATTGTTTTTGAAAACTGAATATATGAATTTCTCTCTATACATAGATATATAAATAGAGGCTATAGATATAAATATGATATGGATGTGGATATGGATATAGATATGGATATTGATATTGACATGGACATAGACATATACAGATGTAGATATATAGTTAGTTGTACTCTCTCCATGTTCATAAAATATCAGAGTTCAGCACATCTTAATATCACTATATAGCCACGGCATATCGAAAGGCTTATTTTATTTCAAAATGTGGAAATACATATCCCAAAGAAAATTTAATAATGCTTTGATTATTTAACTGTCTCAATTTTACATTAGACAGTTCTGAACATGAAATTATGAATTGTGTATTTATATATGTACTATATTCTGAAATATTATACCATATTTTAAATCACATAATGTTGCACACAATATTCTATGATGTTATTTCAGAATTTGATAGCATAAAGACAAAAAAAATGCTTAATTTTCATAGATTTCTTCAACTTGAATTCAATATTACAAAGTCAAACCTGAAGGAGACTCAAGCTGTTCAGTGAATCTGGAGTTGCCTTTAGCAGTGGTTTATCTCTTGTGGGCTGATTGGCTGTCTTGCCTGTCATATCCATGGATGCCATTTCTTTCTTATACCTTGCACTTCTGAAAATGTCATATATTTTGTTTTGGAAAAAGGGGATATTTTTATCCTTTTCAAATTTCAACATGTTAGTGTAATATCAAAAGACATATCCTAGGAGCTATAAAATGTTAATGAATTTTAAAAGTTTGATAGTCATTAAAAAAATATCTTTATCTGAATATGTAAGTACTTATGCATTTTTATAATCTTAGGTCTATAATAGTATTCAGCAGGCTATATATACAGATATATAATAATACAATCATGTTAAAAAATGCTCTGCTTCAAGAAGGAACAATTGAAGCATTTTCATGCATCCTTTTAAGACATATCTTCTGATAAGGTGAGCCAGACATTTGCTATATTCAGCATGGTGTGACATGCAGGAAATTTGGATCCCTTGAATCTTATTTCATAATGGGAGCTTTCAAAATTTAGAGCAAAGCATGGTATTAAAAACATATTAGGATTAGGATAACTTTTTGATGGCTTTTTGTCTATTAAAACTATTTCTTCCCCAAACTACCTGAAACAAACAACATTTCTGCTAGATTTAGAACTTAAATAAGTTCATCGTTATTCTTTTTGTGGTTGTTTTGGTATACGAGATAAAGGCAAACCAGTTGTATATGTATACGTGTTTAAATATATATGTGTGTCTGTCTGTCCATATATATATATATATGCATATATATGTTTTATGAGTAAATTAAATTTCTCATTTGAAAGGGAGAAAACACAATTAGCTATTCTTAATTTCTAAAAATCACATTTATGTAAATCTAAGATAGTAGAGAAAGAGAAAGATGTTTCCTTAAACATGCTTTTTCATAGAAAATAATTAATTGTTAGGTGGCAATTATGTGCCAAAATAATGTAACAAAGAAAATGTGATTTAAATTTTTATATATTAATTTTAGTGACAAACTATATTTTATAAGTTTAAATCTTAATATTAATTCTTGAATGGAAAATTCAAATTACTGAATACTGAGTCCTTTTTT
>NW_011888808.1:2548380-2554959 GCF_000151845.1 Pteropus vampyrus
AAAAAAATGCTTAATTTTCATAGATTTCTTCAACTTGAATTCAATATTACAAAGTCAAACCTGAAGGAGACTCAAGCTGTTCAGTGAATCTGGAGTTGCCTTTAGCAGTGGTTTATCTCTTGTGGGCTGATTGGCTGTCTTGCCTGTCATATCCATGGATGCCATTTCTTTCTTATACCTTGCACTTCTGAAAATGTCATATATTTTGTTTTGGAAAAAGGGGATATTTTTATCCTTTTCAAATTTCAACATGTTAGTGTAATATCAAAAGACATATCCTAGAGCTATAAAATGTTAATGAATTTTAAAAGTTTGATAGTCATTAAAAAAATATCTTTATCTGAATATGTAAGTACTTATGCATTTTTTATAATCTTAGGTCTATAATAGTATTTCAACCAGGCTATATATACAGATATATAATAATACAATCATGTTAAAAAATGCTCTGCTTCAAGAAGGAACAATTGAAGCATTTTCATGCATCCTTTTAAGACATATCTTCTGATAAGGTGAGCCAGACTTTTGCTATATTCAGCATGGTGTGACATGCAGGAAATTTGGATCCCTTGAATCTTATTTCATAATGGGAGCTTTCAAAATTTAGAGCAAAGCATGGTATTAAAAACATATTAGGATAACTTTTTGATGGCTTTTTGTCTATTAAAACTATTTCTTCCCCAAACTACCTGAAACAAACAACATTTCTGCTAGATTTAGAACTTAAATAAGTTCATCGTTATTCTTTTTGTGGTTGTTTTGGTATACGAGATAAAGGCAAACCAGTTGTTGTATATGTATACGTGTTTAAATATATATGTGTGTCTGTCCATATATATATATATATGCATATATATGTTTTATGAGTAAATTAAATTTCTCATTTGAAAGGGAGAAAACACAATTAGCTATTCTTAATTTCTAAAAATCACATTTATGTAAATCTAAGATAGTAGAGAAAGAGAAAGATGTTTCCTTAAACATGCTTTTTCATAGAAAATAATTAATTGTTAGGTGGCAATTATGTGCCAAAATAATGTAACAAAGAAAATGTGATTTAAATTTTTATATATTAATTTTAGTGACAAACTATATTTTATAAGTTTAAATCTTAATATTAATTCTTGAATGGAAAATTCAAATTACTGAATACTGAGTCCTTTTTTCCCAGATGAGTTAATAAGTCCTCCACAACCCTTGTTCAGCTTATAGTATTGTGTGTCCACTTTGAAAGGGAAACAATTCAAAAGGTGATATTTTATTTATCTGTAAAGATAATGTGATGGCAGATTTTAGTATACTGGACATGATATTATGCCTAGAGTGAGTATTGAATATTTTCATAGTGAATTAGCAAACTTCTAAATACTAATAAATGATTGCTACTTCAATCTTTTAGATGGGTAACTGTGTCATTCAGAATGTTGTGGGGTTTTTTTTAGTCCTTTGTAAGAGTGAAATGTTTGAATTACTGATATTCTGTGACCTATTTGTTAAATAAATAACATGTAATTCACAAATAGTTTGTGATACATCTGTAATACTAATTATATAGTATTTCAAGGTAAAAATATTTTCCAAATCCTTCTATGGTTTTTATATATTTTACTTGCTGTTGTACCTTAGATTACAAACAAGAAAAAAAAATAATCATTTTTCTCAAAGTTAATTGAAGTTTTAAAGCTCTGTGTTAAAATTTTATAACAATTTGCTTTTGAAAAAATGTTAAATTCCATAGCTAACTATAAAGCGTGAAAGACAAAATAAACCATGGTTACCATGGAAATTGAAAATGTTAAATTTTATGTAAGCTCTCTTTGACACTTATATGGGTCTTGTTTGTATTCTAACATTCATGTCATCTTCTCAACAAATAGATTCACCTTTAATAAAATCTCTAAGGAGAATACTGGAATATTGTTTTCAAGTAGAAACTGGAAAGGTCTTTTTCTATATGTGTCAAACTATCTGAGAGAGCTTTAAATAATTAGTTATATAATAATTTCTGCTTGCTAAAGACTGATAGAGCAATACTTTTTTAATAGATAATATTTTGGATTTCTCATATGCATACGCCCTCCCAAATCATTTTTTTATGATCAAAAGACTAGATAAATTAATAGGCATTGTTACTGTTTATCACTTCTAAAAATCATAGCATGTTCATGAACCTCAGTGGTAATGAATTTTAACTATTTCCTTTTACTTATAAATGATAGCCGAAGAGATTATATGACCTTCCAGAATGAGAGACCCAGAAAATGGCATGGTTTAGTACTCTCAACTCTAAGTACAGACATTTCATTTTCACCCTTCAGCTTTAGTATAAAGAGTTGGGAAGTCTTAATCAAATAATGAAGATAAAGAGAAAATGGAGAT
This sequence comes from Pteropus vampyrus, assembly GCF_000151845.1. NCBI lineage: Eukaryota > Metazoa > Chordata > Mammalia > Chiroptera > Pteropodidae > Pteropus > Pteropus vampyrus. The sequence goes on from NW_011888808.1 coordinate 2,550,760, forward strand.
ATAATAATAATAAAAATATCAAACTCTGAGTAGAGAGTAAGGCTATTATGGACAAACTGTATAGAAATCTAAATATTAGTTCAAGAAGAGATTATGTACATAGATGGAAGTTGCAGTTTACTTAGTGGTTATCCTGGAGTTTGAGGTCAAGTTCTAAATCTGCAATTAAGTAGCTGCCTGACTTTATGCAAATTATCTTTATCTCTATGATGCAGTTTTTCTTATATCTAAAATAAGGAAACATTTCTAACTTCATAAAACTCATGTGAGTAATGAGAATATGAAAAAGGCATAATTCAATACCTTGTACATAGTAAACACTCAATAAATTTCAGCTCTTCTAATAATTATTTTCCACTAAAAATAACTTTGAGACCACAAAATGTTAAGTGATGAGGTAGCCTTAACATTTTGAGATGTTTTAATAGAAAGCAAACAAGTACATCCTCACAATATTATCAAAGAACTTCAAAGTTATATTAATTTTATTTACTTGGCACAACTATTTGTAAATTTAAATACATATGTCATTTTAACGTAAACTAAAGGTATACATGATATTTTTTATTTTTAATATTTCCTGAAAATTAGAATTGTACAGAGAATTAACATTTAAAACCTGTCTGACTTTTCCCCCTATCCTATTTAAGTATCGTCTATGGTTCTTCATTAGTCTAAAACTGAATATTATCTAGATTTTTCACCATTGATCATGTATTGATTAACTGAGCTGACAACTGATATCTCTGCCAGAAAACCAGGAAACTGACATAATAACATGATAAATTTAGCAATTCTTAACTTTCATATGGGAATATTTCAGTTAAGGGGACTCTTGCCTCTAATAATTAAAGTATGGGTCTTTACTTAAACATTAAATCCAGATGTTATAATATCCACAAAGATCTCTATTCTTTCAAACTTAATATCTGCTGAGTTAATCATACTTATTTTATAGAATACCATAGTCAAATCTTATTTTCATCTTATTCGAGGTTGAATTCCTATCTCATAGGAAAACCTGGGTATGTTTACAGAATATTTTGATAAGTAATTTGTATATTCTGAGAGCAACATGACATTTCCCTTTGGGGATACAGTCTAATCAGTCATATTAAACAGTAGCTTGAATTATTATCTACATAAAACTGTAATAAAATATAGTGATATGTTTTATATAATAATATACTTTCCCAAAGCCCGTTCTAAGTGATTATTTAATTATAGGGTTCTTTGGTTTTCAGTGTCACCTCAACTTTCTTTAGAAAAGATCATTGAAAACTGACTGAATGTAGACAAGTTTACCATACAAAATTAGCAGTGATTATAGATGTCTAACATTGTAATTTAAAACAATACATTTTACCAGTAAGCTTTTATATATTTTTTCCTTGAATTTCTCCTAGAAAAATTGTGAAAGGTTACAAGGAACATAAAAACCATGAGTGTACAAGAAAAAAAATAGTTTTGTTTTTTTTTTTTGCTTCATGATATCTTAAATGTTATACACATGAAATATCATTCATAAAGTTTCATTTTTAGGTTTATATAGAAGTGACTTGGTCTTTAAATTTGACAAGAAATGTTGTTCTTGGCAAAGTTCTATGTCAATAAGAAAATGGCACAATTAAAGAAAAATTTATAAGCTATATTCACGTAAATTGTTTCAAGTACCTCTAGTTATACAAGTAATAATATTACAATATGTAAAAAAATGTTAAATTTCATTTTAAAATACATTAAATATCTGAATCTTTCATGTTTCATAGCACTGTCATCAAACTTTTTTGCAGGAGTATTTTGATAGCTCATATGTACCTCAATGATTCTTTTGTCTTTGCTCAATGTTGAGCATAATTTATTTACTTAGAAGACTAACTTTGAAAAGGATAGTTATATAATGGCAGCCCCCAAGAAGATAAACCAGCATTTAATCAAAGAAAGTTGAAACACACTTAAGCAGATAATAGGTAAAAACAGAACTGCTTATGTCATGTACTTACGAAAATTGTTCTGTGTCAATGAAATATATGGATTTTGCTTTTATTCTTCCTGTTTTCTATTTGCGAAAATAAGCAAAGACCACCCAGATGAGAACAGAGCCTATCAGAGCTTGTCAGAAAAGAGAGTCAGGAACCTTCATCTGCTTTTTGCAGAGACTAAAAGCAGGCAGGTGAGTTTGAGAGCCTTAGAATGAAAAAGGAAGGGGCTTCAGGAATACTCTGAATGGAAGGTGTTGAGATGGACAAGCTGGAGAGGAGCTAATGATTGGTTGGGGAGTAGATTTCACCCTCTCTGGTTAGTCCTGAGTTGGAAATGGGGAAAAATTGGGAGGCTAGCAGGCATTGACCATGTCCTGACAGTTCTGAGTCATTTGCTGCAGAGACTATGGTTTGGCCAAAAAGGAATAAAAGCATCGACAGAAGTAACAATGACCGCAGGGCACACTACAAGTGTTAATAAAATTTAAACTTGAAAAGGGTAGTCCTAAGAGGAAAGCAATGCAGTCAGGTCGCATGGTGGGTATGGAGAAGGGCCCTCCGTGTACGGTTGAAAAATGAATCAGCACCAAGAAACAGCCAACAAAGGAACAGAGAGGGAAGCAGGATGACGGGTTATGCTGATTAATCCACAGCCCTGAATCTTGTTCAAAGGAGACTGAGGGGATGTGATGAGAGTAGAGGGATGGATAATACATCATGACAGCTTCCCATATTGAAGGTTTCTCTTAGCTGCCACACAACTGTTGAGTGCAGGTGAATAAGAGGAAATGTAAATATTACAAGCCCGAACCTCGTTAATATAACATTGTAATTTATTTCTCTATAACTTTATTTGATCTTAGTATTCATCATTTTTTCTTCATAGTGTGAATATTTGGCCATGTAAGAATTGTAGCAACTCAGTCTCTTTCAGTTTGAAAGTCTATTTAGGAAAAATCTTCAATCAAAACCAAGGTTTTCTCTCGCTCTCTTCTCTTCTCTCTTTTACTTAGGAGAATATTTGAAATTCAGTTATACTGTATAAATTTTTTTATTATTTATTATTATTATTTATGTCTACAGCACCTGGTCTTCCTAGGTGGTCTCTCATCCAAGTACTAACCAGGCCTGACCCTGCTTAGCTCCCAAGATTAGACATCAGGCTTGTTCAGGGTGACATGGCCGTAGAACATGGACTGTGGCTCCACTGAGGCACGAACCCAGGACCTTCTGCATGTAAAGCAGATGTGCTAACTGCTACACTATGGAACCACGCCCTACTGTATAAATTTTAAACTCCTTTAACTGTGATCTACATCTTCTAAGGTGACAAATGTCAATGGTCCAGAACACTAGAATTTAGGAACAACCACAACAACAAAGAATGCTTAAAGGGATATTTGGGTGGGGAATATCCTAATGTCTGCTACAGAAATAAAACTACAATATTGCAAACATGCAGGCTATTCAACAACAAACTCCCATGAGATTGAGGACTCCAACTACTCATATTCCTAATTTCTCTATCTGATCATACAGTTTCACCTGGAGAACCTTCAAATCATAACAGAAACAGGAAGAAGTAGAACACAAGGACATTTATTGAGGAAAAGAAGTGTTTATACTAGTAGCTTGCCATTGTGGTCACAAGATTAGAGAACATGGAGAACTTCAATAAGTAACTTGAAAAAGTCATAAAATACAAATCATAAATTGGAAAGGATGAAGAAATAAAATCAATGTTAGAGAAAATTATAAACATGCCAAACCAAGAAGATCCAGATGTTCATAAATAATGTTCTTGAAATGAGAGAAAAGTAAATGAGACATAAAAACATTAAGTTATATAATGAAAGAAAATTTTTTCAATAGATATGCATATCAAGTTTGAATGAGCACACATAATAGAGAGAAAAATTAATGTTGGGAGAATCACACCAAAACTTTTTCTGTGATATAGTAAACTTACAGATGAAGAAGGAATGCAAAGTCTCTAAGAAAACCTTTTGTCTTCAGGTTTGTACGATGAAAAACTTTGTGCTAAAAGACAGTGCTGAGATACTGCTGTATGCTTTTTCTTTTTATTGCTTTTTTAATTGTGGTATAATTGAAATATAACAGCAATATTTTTATATAGAATGACTAAAATTTCATATCCATTCATCTTTCTAAAACATGAAAAAGTAAATGGATAAAATATTCATGCTGACTTTTTTTT
>NW_011888808.1:2556039-2558191 GCF_000151845.1 Pteropus vampyrus
AAAAAAAGAGATCCTCATGAGGAAATGCTCTACCTTGTCTGTCTAAAAGAGATCATTTATCTAAATGTACAAAAATCTTCTTGTTTATTTCCATGCAGTGTGTATTAATAAATATTAGCTTTATACTCATATGATTTGATGAAATTGTCAAGATCATAGCTGTTCTACCAGTTGTAGTAAATCTCTCTCTCTCTCTCTGTCTCTCTGTCTCTCTCTCTCTCTCTCTCTCTAGCGTATGTGCATATCAAAATGTGTTTTCCTGCCTTTAAGCTTATTCACCTTATACAGGCATGCCTTAGAGGTATAGTGTTTGGTTCCAGACCTCTGCATTAGAGTATCACAAAAAAGTGAGTAATAATTTTTAGCTGGTGGAGGGTCTGACCTTCAATTTGTAAAAAATGCAACACCTGTGAAACACAATAAAAGGAAGCACAATAACAGAAGGTGTGCCTACGCAGGGAAGGTAATTAAGTGTATAGAGTGATAATTTCCTATCTGTCTTAAGTCCCTCTCACATCTATTGCCATTTATCCTCTTCTGTTTTTCCCTACCATCAGGAAACTTTGGAGATTATTTTATCATAATTTATGATACATGAATAGAGATAATTAATTCCTTTAAAACACATCGTTTTATCTTCGACAAATAGATAACTCTGAAAAGATAGAGTTATATTAGCTTTTTCATAATGATTTTCACAATTTTATTGCATGTAAATATAATGTCATCTCAATATTTTAGTGAAAAGATTTCGGTTTAACGTCTCATGATTTATATTTTTAAACTATTTAAGTTCTATGATAAGTTAATATTATCTCCACTGGTTATTATAGAAAATCAAATTCGATTTAATTAACTAAATGTATAATAATAGATACATTCCAAAATTATTTAATATTGTTGATATTATAAAAGCTACCCTGAAATAAAATTTCTAGGCCTTTAGTCAATTTTAAATGTCGGATCAATATTAAATCAAGTTAATTAATAAATAATTTGGATTCCTGGACATTTTCAAAATTAAAAAATGATAAAACAATGGTCGCTAAACACAGTTTATATTTAATTTCCATTTCATATTTTTATATATAAAATGGCTATAATTTAACAGAAGGTGTAAATGTTTTTAAATGTCTGGATTTGTGGGGCCATTTTTACTGAGCATAAACATGAGTTCAATTTCTGAGTTTAATTACATACTCTAGGTTCCTGGTACAGACGCGCATTTCAAAATCTTCACAATCCTTCTTTCTGCTTGCTTAAAAAGATAACAACTCCTCAAAGATAAGTTTGGGTACAAACTAAACAATATACTTATTAAGAATTAACAGTATATTCGTGAGCACTCTCTTTCAGGCTCTGGCCTCACAATACCCACTACTAATCAATTATTACTTTATGTGGTATATCACATTAATTGATTTACGTTATGTATGTTGAACGAACTCCGTGTCCCTGGGATGAAGCCCACTTGATCGTGGTGTAGACTCTTTTTAATATGTTGCTGTATTCAGTTCATTAGTATCTTATTTAAGATTTTTGCATCTGTGTTTATGAGAGATATTGGTCTGTAGTTTTCTTTTTTTGCGTTATCTTTACCAGGTTTTGGTGTCATGGAGATATTGGCCTCTTCAAAAGGGTCGGGAATTATTGCCTCCTCTTCAATTTTTTGGAAGAGTTTGAGAATAGGTATTAAATCTTTGAATGTTTGGTAGAATTCACTGCTAAAGCCATCTAGCCCTAGACTTATACTTTTTGGTAGGTTTTTGGTAATTGTTTCAATTTCCATACTGCTGATAGATCTATTTAGATTTTCCAGATCTTCTTGATTCAGTCTAGGAAGATTGTATTTTTCTAGGTACTGGTCCATTTCTTCTAGGTTATTAAATTTGGTGTTACATACTTTTTCATAGGATTCTTGCATGACCTTTTGTATTTCGGCATGACTCAAGGGATTCATATGCGAATCCCACAGACCTTAACTCTAAAAATATCCTGCCTTAATGCCTCATTTTGAAACACAACTTAGACTCTGTCATGGTAGTATTATCCCTTACTGCAGTAAATCTAATAAACTTAGATTGGTCTGGTCAGTGGGTCTTATAGTAGACTTAAAGATGACAATAGTCAACAAATGTAAAGATAATTTGTT
>NW_011888808.1:2558241-2560789 GCF_000151845.1 Pteropus vampyrus
GATTTTTGCATCTGTGTTTATGAGAGATATTGGTCTGTAGTTTTCTTTTTTTGCGTTATCTTTACCAGGTTTTGGTGTCATGGAGATATTGGCCTCTTAAAAAGGGTCGGGAATTATTGCCTCCTCTTCAATTTTTTGGAAGAGTTTGAGAATAGGTATTAAATCTTTGAATGTTTGGTAGAATTCACTGCTAAAGCCATCTAGCCCTAGACTTATACTTTTTGGTAGGTTTTTGGTAATTGTTTCAATTTCCATACTGCTGATAGGTCTATTTAGATTTTCCAGATCTTCTTGATTCAGTCTAGGAAGATTGTATTTTTCTAGGTACTGGTCCATTTCTTCTAGGTTATTAAATTTGGTGTTACATACTTTTTCATAGGATTCTTGCATGACCTTTTGTATTTCGGCATGACTCGAGGGATTCATATGCGAATCCCACAGACCTTAACTCTAAAAATATCCTGCCTTAATGCCTCATTTTGAAACACAACTTAGACTCTGTCATGGTAGTATTATCCCTTACTGCAGTAAATCTAATAAACTTAGATTGGTCTGGTCAGTGGGTCTTATAGTAGACTTAAAGATGACAATAGTCAACAAATGTAAAGATAATTTGTTAATTGAATGCATGAATGATATATTATGCATATAGCAATTTAATAAATGCCAAGAGGCATGGATGATTACTCTGAGGTGAAAAGTAATTTAAATTCGTTATAAACTGACAAATTGCCATCTCAAAGTATAAAGATTTATGTTCATACGAGTGATACTTATGTCCAATAATATATGAGCATGTGTATTCTTATGTTTACTAAAAATAATATTGCAAATTTTTTCAAGTATTTCAAGTATGTCTCTTCTATGAGTATATGTAGAGTTTTAAATTGTCATACACAGTTAGATATAGATATATAGATATAGATAATGTATTTTCTTGACTTAAATTGACCTTACACTCCAGTGCCATAGTGCGCTTTTTACAAAAAATTCTGAAAAAAAAATATTTATTTTGAAAAAATAAATATTTTAATATCAAAGACTAGAATATGCCTATGTTCTTTTCTACAGTGTTATATTACCCTAAAATACAGATGCTATTTTCTAGAAAAGTACACTTAAAAATTTTTTTAACTGTTCGTATACTATTACTTCCATTGAACTGCTTTGGTATTTTAGAAATTGTGGTGACATCCATTAAGTTGGTCATGGGTTTTAAGAAAATAGGAATTGTTTTTTGATGCTTATGTGCAAACGATTGGCTAAAAACAGCTCAGCTCCTTTCTCTTGCACATTCTAACAAATGCTGAGCTTCAAGGAAACAAATTTTAATCTCCAATATACTAAATATCCCTGAACTGTAATAGTAATTATAGGAGAATATTGGCCAGAGACACCTGAAGAATTGAGCAACTTATCTCTCCTCTAAATTACCTTGAACATCTGATGGGGGAAGAAATAGAATGGCCTGCATCTGGTCTGAAGAATATACTTGTGATTCATTATAAAAAAATTGTGAGACTTAGATATGTCTTAAACATGTGCTGCTTCTTCAGAAGGCATGTCCTACATGGATTTAAAGCATCAAATATTTTAGCACACCTAGGAAAATTGACCATATAGCAAAAACTGTGATGAAATGGAATATCCTACTGCTATGCAAATGTGCCAAAATATCAGTACAGGTAAGATTATAAGATAAAATTTGGACACATAATTCCAATGCCATCCATATGACAAGTGCATAAAACATAAACTCAAATTATTATTATGGAATTTAATCACATATAGCTTAAATGTTAACGTTGATATTATAAAGTAATATTTGATATTTGATCAGATCTTGGCCAATAAGGAGTTTGTAGTTTTATTTTTTGTGTTTTAATTTAAGAAGAATAATGCTGTAGTCTAAATTTTATATCACTAAACTCAATTGTCCCTGGAGTAATAATAACCATAAGGATACAAAAATTTTAAAGGCTCAGGGCAATTTTATTCACTCTTTTTTAAATGTGAGTATGACATTATAGAGCACACTGAAATGTCAGCTTTGCCAATAACTAGCTAAACTTGAGTTATTTCCTTAGTATCAGTTTCTTTATATATGAAATATGGAATTAAATGTGATCTCAAAATACTCACCAGCATTACAAACATATAAAATTCTTAAAGGTAAATAATCACAGAAGTGTTAAAAGCAAATATTTATATGTATTTATCCTACCTGCAATATTAATGGAAAATTAAGACATTGTACAGATAGATACAGCTCTTTAGCTTTTGCTCTACATGGCTAAATAATCAATTAATTTTATAATTTATCCTCAAATGTTATGAAAACTTAAAAATTTAGGAATTCATATGGATATATAACCCTTCAAAGATTAAATAAGCATGGCCTAATAGCACTTGTATCTACTTATAAAGTATTAAAGAAAACTCAAATTGAATATTTATTGAATTAATCAGTCCATCATGAGGTTGAATTTCTTTTTAAAAATTCATCTTTATGCTCATATATATGTGTCTTATTATTTCAAGAAAACAA
>NW_011888808.1:2560839-2582853 GCF_000151845.1 Pteropus vampyrus
CTTCAGAAGGCATGTCCTACATGGATTTAAAGCATCAAATATTTTAGCACACCTAGGAAAATTGACCATATAGCAAAAACTGTGATGAAATGGAATATCCTACTGCTATGCAAATGTGCCAAAATATCAGTACAGGTAAGATTATAAGATAAAATTTGGACACATAATTCCAATGCCATCCATATGACAAGTGCATAAAACATAAACTCAAATTATTATTATGGAATTTAATCACATATAGCTTAAATGTTAACGTTGATATTATAAAGTAATATTTGATATTTGATCAGATCTTGGCCAATAAGGAGTTTGTAGTTTTATTTTTTGTGTTTTAATTTAAGAAGAATAATGCTGTAGTCTAAATTTTATATCACTAAACTCAATTGTCCCTGGAGTAATAATAACCATAAGGATACAAAAATTTTAAAGGCTCAGGGCAATTTTATTCACTCTTTTTTAAATGTGAGTATGACATTATAGAGCACACTGAAATGTCAGCTTTGCCAATAACTAGCTAAACTTGAGTTATTTCCTTAGTATCAGTTTCTTTATATATGAAATATGGAATTAAATGTGATCTCAAAATACTCACCAGCATTACAAACATATAAAATTCTTAAAGGTAAATAATCACAGAAGTGTTAAAAGCAAATATTTATATGTATTTATCCTACCTGCAATATTAATGGAAAATTAAGACATTGTACAGATAGATACAGCTCTTTAGCTTTTGCTCTACATGGCTAAATAATCAATTAATTTTATAATTTATCCTCAAATGTTATGAAAACTTAAAAATTTAGGAATTCATATGGATATATAACCCTTCAAAGATTAAATAAGCATGGCCTAATAGCACTTGTATCTACTTATAAAGTATTAAAGAAAACTCAAATTGAATATTTATTGAATTAATCAGTCCATCATGAGGTTGAATTTCTTTTTAAAAATTCATCTTTATGCTCATATATATGTGTCTTATTATTTCAAGAAAACAACAAAAAAGAATGGATTAAATCATAACATTAAATAACAAATAATATTTTCCATTAGCTAGACATTCAAATAAACTTGGCAGAAAAAAAGAGAAAACAGAGGTATATAATTTAGGAAACATCTGACATTGTTGTTTAGAAATGTCCTTGTCTGGTGGCCCTGAATATTACTAAATCTAATTATACACCAGACTACTCATCTGGGAAAAAAATGGTTAAAGAATGAAATTTTGCTTTCTGTTTTTCATACAATCCTTCTTAGAACTATTCCTAAGGTGACCAGTTTTGTTCAGTGAATTAATTTTTCTAAATCAAGAAAATGAATGCTTTAGGTGAATATGCATGACACATCAAACCCGTAAAAATATTAGTAAAGGAAATTATAACACACTGGCTGAGGTCAAGGTTTATAAATGGCAATCAAAAACTGACTCATTGCTTAATGCCTTTTTACCCATTAGTTAACACCTAAGGAAAACCCAGTGCTGTCATGGATGATAGAATTGAAGTCATTGTCTACATTTTTTCAATGAATTAGTTCTAATGGACATACTAATTAAGTGGGGCAAAGAATAATTAGCTGGAAGGAATTGGTATAAATGCTTGTTTCCTATAGACCTCATTTTGTTTTTTTGAAGCATGGATGAACCTATTTTGTAAATATATATTCATTCAAATATTTGCCTAAAAAATAACTGTGATATGTTTGAATTTCGATGATAAACATGTTAATAAATTTGGCCTTAGGAAAAAAGGTGTATGATAAGGCAAAGAGATCCTTGAAAAAAATCTTGGGAAATGACCGAAGCAGGTCTGTAGAACAGGTTTCACAAACTATCAAAAAGAAATAGGAGAATCAGTCAGGACTAGCATATATATAAACTGGAATTGGGCATTTTGATGGGTTGACATTTTTCCATGACGAGTTCAGAGCCTTAAGTAATCTTAGAAATGTCAAAAAGGAGCTTAATAGGCACCTCGCTAAAAACATTAACTATGAAATTAAACTTAATGAGAATAAATTCTACCTTTATGAGAAAAAGGTCAATACTAGCCTGATCTCAGAGAAAGAATAAAAAAATAAAAAAAATAAAAAAAAGAATTCACACACAGGAAGAAGGCCAATTAGAGATCTAAAGTTAAGGTAGCACTGCAGAGAGAGTTTTCATCAGCTTTCTCAACTATTACCTACATATTAATCAAATTTGAGTGACAAGGAAGTGCAGTTTAATAGTATCTATATCTCAAAAAGAAGCCACAGGGAACTCAAAGGAACTTCAGGATTCCAAACATATAATAACTTAGCTCTTCATATAATTTTTTCACATTTCTTCCACCAATGACTTAATGACATTAAAAAAAATTTGATGTTATAATAAATGATAACTGAGCCCAAAACCAGGTGATTGAGGCTCTTATATGTTTCATTCAATGTGTGGTCCATTATTCACTGACCTTCAAAATAACAATGATAAGGGATAACATTATTGAGCTCCAATTCTGTGTTCAATTTTGAATCATTACAGAAACACTACTGGATATGTAATGTGATTACTTTATTTTACATACAGGGCACATGCTAAGTCAAAATACCGGTTCACTTAGGTAGCAAAAAGCAAAAACTAGGTTCTATGATTTCTTATTTATTTATTTTTGTGACTTTTTTGATCAGTTAAAAACCTGCCATATGAAACTCATATGAATATTATAATGTTTAACTCATTTCCCATTTAGAAAAAAAAAAGTTCAGCTCAAGGCCAGCATTAATTTATTTTTACATAAACATGCTCTTTAAGGCTAAAGTAAATGACTGGTTTTCTATATGAAAATAAAATATAAAAACTATTCTTGGAGTTATTTCTAAACAGAACATGTCTCTAATCCTAATGTAACAGAATCGTATATGATGATCAGTATTCAATAATTTTTTCCATGTGGCAAATTTCAAAGCGTGGAACAACACAAAGCGGAACATCTAGGATTTGACATTTCAGCGATCAAGAATTACTTCCTACCTTTTGTAAATGGAAACACCACTGCTAAAAATAGAATACTATAAATAGAATGACATCATTTGTTTCCAAAGACTAACGATATACTAGAGTGATGCAAAAATAATAATAAAAGCGAGATACTTCATGGCAAACTTTGGGGGTAAGGTTAGGACTGTAATTCATGGGTTATCGCAGGGTAAATGCTGCAGCCATAAGTGCTAATGGCGAGTATTCTCAGAACAAACAGGAAATGGGTTAAGTCACATTTCGTAGTCATATGTGTGTCTTTCTGCATTACACAGTATCAAATATAGTTAAAAAATGACTTTGCAATAAATAAAATTATGCAGATATTTTGAGTTCTTATCTAGAATAAAAGTTTTAAAATAGACTCCATGAAATATTTTTTCTCACATGTAGCTTACAATCTAGAAATATAGAACTATATCACATAATATATACATAACACAAGAGAGAATATTATTATACTAAACCTAGTATTTTTAGTGAAATTAAGCTTTAGTAGATGCAGTTTTTAGTAGATCAAAATAATTTTAGAGAACACAAGAAGTCTTAATGGAAAGGTGAACAATCAAATTAAATTCAAAATATGGACACTTTGGCAGGTAGAAAAATAGCAAAAAAAGAGTTTTAAGCAAAGGCGCTAGCAAAAATATAAATCCAGAATATGGGTAAATATCAAATTGCCTAAAAGATAAGATACCTGTAGATAAATAGTACTTTAATAAGGAGAAACTGTTCAGTAGAGAATGTAATGTAAATATTCTAAACGGAAAAGTGATATAATTAGACTAGGTTTTAGAATGTCCTTAGGACAACTGGAGAAATATTAGAGAGATCTGTGTAAGGAACATTCACGAAAGAGTTGGAGATCATCACCTTGCTCAGTTTAACATTTTCTATATATCAGATTCAGATGACATATATTTCAGTAAAAGTGAGAAAGCAATTTTACTTTTTGTGGCATTATTTTCCCAACACAGCATCATGGTGTATTTTATAATTTCAAATATTACATAATTTCAAACTTCCACATACAATATTATTAACACATTTTTGCCCATTTGGTGTATTGTCCATCATCTTATATGTTATATTCATAACTTATTTAAAATTAATATTATTTCCTTTCATACATATTTTATAAAGATAATATATAAAAACATATGAAGTAGTTTTTAGAGATACATTATGGTTTTATTTCAGTCTGGTACAAGCAAAAGAGAGTCACCAAGTTCACAAGCTTGTTGAAGTGGTGAGGTCCTCATGTAAATCCTATTTCTCATGAACAGTCTTGCGGTGACCCTGACAATCCCTACTATGCGGTGTTTATTCCCTGTGGAAGTCCTCATGCTGAGTATGTGTGGGAACTGCGATTGGATTCTAACATATAGGATATAAAAAAAAAGGTGGTGGGAAATATGTGATCATGCATACATAATTATGTGATTAAGCGTTCATATAAGACCTTAGTGTTCATCTCGCTAGTCTTTTACTACCTTCCTGATATGAGAGTGCAAATGGCCATGTTGGGAAACCTCAGGTGGCAAGGAACTGCAGGTGGCCTCTATGAACTGAAGTCAGCCTCCATTAGACAGACGGAAAGAAATGGAAGCCCTCACTTGCACGGCCACAAGAAATTGAATCCTGCCATCAACCACGTTATTGGGGATACAGATCCTATGGCAATTGAGCCTCTGGATGAGAATCCAGATCTGAGTGACACCACGTCTGTTGCCTTGTGATATTCTAAAGCAGAAGATTCAGTTAAGTCATTCCCATGGCCTTGTACTAGGGAAATTGTGAACTACTAAATGTTCATTGTTGCAAGCTGCTAAGTTTGTGGTAATATTGTTATACAGCAATCAAGAACTAATGCATTATGAATTTTAATTTCTACACGAAAAAATATTTATTCCGAGATGATTTTCCACAACTCTAAAAATATTAGGGTCATCCTATTATACACTCTTAAAGATATCAATGTTCCTCATTTACAGAAATCTGCAAACATGTAGGAATTTATCTACCATTATCTACAATTATTTACTTTAATCTTCTTTAATTATCTGCCAGATCCTTATCTTCTCCACACATCGGGAGTGGTGGATTTAAAAAAATCACAAAATCATTGTTACTTTTTCCATCTGGAGGTGAGTTTTTGTTGTTGTCGTTTGTTTGTTTGATTTCCTACTGCCTAGAATCTGGCTGGACCTGTGACTGCTTTAACTAATAAAATATGACTGCAGTGATGCAGTGCCATGTCATGCTATAACAAAGTCTAGGCAGCTTTGTGGAGTGTCTCACAAAAAGAAAAAGACTAAGTCCCCACAACAACTCTAGATCAGCTCCCAGACATCAGCCAGCAACACCTAGGCCAGCCATGTGAAAGAGACATTCTGGGCATGGATTCTCCACCCCAGTGGTGAGCCAGCCCACATAACAACACAGAGAGCAGAGTAGAGCTGTCCAAACAGCTACAATCAAATTGCAGAATCATAAACACCTGTACTTTTGTGGACTTAAGCTTCTACATCTTGTTGTGGTTGGTTATACAGCAACAATCAAAACATCAGGCAATCAAAACATCAGGGAGAATGTGTATATCTGTGTTGCTTAAAAGTGTATTTGGCATATAGAAGTTCTGTGTATATGTATCAAATGGATTAATGCTATATTAATCTCTTCTATTAATGGAGATTTATAAGAAGTAATTTAAGATAAAGATATAAAATTCATTTTACAAACTTTTGAATAAAGATGTAGATTTGGATATATATTTTCATGAGAAAATATTTGTATTAGGAGATTGCCTACATAAAGAAGAAAGCATTTAGGTTGTAGAAAGCTTAGTTATCACCAAAGTAAAATAAGATAGCAAGAGAAAGGAAGATTTAAAAAAATGACTGGTATTGGCAAAAAAGTATAGATAATTCTATATTCTACATTTATATTTTTAAAGGACATGTTTTTATTACTACACTTTCAAACTGCAACTGAGAAATCTATAAAAGTATTTGAAAAGAAAAAAACAAATAATTAACCCAGTGTTTAATGTTTACTGGTTTATTTTTTCTAAAGGCATTTTAGCATATGTATTGTGATAATTTTAGTCAACTGAATAATTTTAAATTATTAGTCAACTTAAACATTTTATATCTCTTTTTAGATAATATCGAGACATGTAAAATTTTCTATTATATTTGACAATAGTATAAAGCCTCATTGTCTACTAGGAAACTTTCTATGGCCATGTGTTTTAACATGTAAGTGCTTTTCATTTATCAAGGAAGAAAACATTAAATAAAAGAATATCATTATAATGAATATAATTAGGTTTAGTAAAATAGTGGGGAGATTGGAGAGGGACAGAGGGCATCACAAAATTATATAGAGTTATTTTGCATTTTTTTTTATGTAGTCCACTTACACATTTATCCATCTTGGTGAGGATAATAAATCTTTTCCTAGAACACACTACTATTTTAGAATGCAAGGCTCAGCAATTTAACACATGCTCATTAGTTCGACATATGGGGTCTTTCTCTAAATTAGGTATCTAAACTTTCCACGATTTTATGAATTTGTTTATAATTATATTACCTGAAAAAACATCTACTATTAAATTATATTAGTATATTATATGCTTTAGGAAGTTCTGCAGTAATAAAACTGGTATAAACCAGCAAGTTCCAAACATTTTTACTACAGTTGACTTCAATTGAAGGTCAGTTATTAACTGTATAAACAAATAACGTTCTATGGTACACACTTTGGGAAATGATATTTTAGGTAAGTGGGACTTTAAAATTCAAAATGAATTGCTCAGCATGATCCTCTGGCAAGAATATGAGGTTTGTAGGTATAAAAAAACTAGTTTTATATAACTACTTTATTTTTGATCCTGGGGAAGTAAGTTATTTTCTGTAAACCTCAGTTCTTTTGTTAGTAAAATAATATTACATTGACAGTTAAAGGTTATTCTGAAGAAATTCTTTATAAACTAAAAACGCAGTATATTAATTTTTATTATTTCAGTTATTGCACTATTCTATTTCTGCCTGAATTACAGAAAGTAAACTATAAAATATCACACATCTCCACTAAGAGATCCTAATTGTTTGAAATTTGTTCTTCACAGTGATGTGAAATCTGTGGCTGATAATCTTTACTTATTAATTTTAGGCTCTGCACAAAATTTTATCTTGAATAACTACAGGGTCATATCATGTTCTTAAATAGGAAGACTCAAAATCATAACAATAGCAATTCTCCCTAAGTTAACTTATAAATGGAGAACAATTGAATAATAATAATAATAATAATAATAATAATAATAATAATAAAAACACCATCAGGATTCATATCCTGAAGCTATGCAAGTTGACTAATAAGTTCCTCTTTTCTAAAAGGTTAGAGAAGAAAACTTGAAATAAAAATGTGAAGGTGATGGCTAGCAATTGAAAATACTACAATGAGAATTTTTGTATTATATTATATTTATATTACAGCCAGTTGTCAGCATATATTAAATAGAAAGAGCTTCTAAAAGTAGAAAAAACACTAACGACGCATAAACAAGCATGAGTATAGCCAGGTAATTCTGAGAAAATAAAGGTAAATTGTACCTAAATATAAGAGAGTTATGTTTTTTTTTTATAATAAAGGGAATGTTAATAAATACTTCCAGAGAAACCATTTTCTTCTAACCCACAAAATTAAAAAAAAAAAAAATTCACAAAATAGTCTGTTGTCTAAACTCCTGGAGAAACAAGTACAACTTTGGTGAAGGTTAAAAATGGTGTCAAAATAAGACCTATGAATGAAGTTGTATCTATCTTATAATTTCTAAGCTTGTTAAATTTATTATTAAATATAATTAATATTTATATCTAAAAACATTTTGTTTGTTTTTTTGTTAGTTTGTTCTTTTCTCACAATCATTTCACATGCATTTATTACATTTGTCTGTTCTGGTTAGAATCTCCCATACAACACTGAAGAAAAGATTGTGGAGTTTCCATCTCAGTTTCGATTTAAAGAGGATATATTTATCATTTCACTCTTAAATATGCCCATTTCTATAAGATGTTTTGCTTTAGACATTTTTTTGCTTTGTTGGTCAATGAATTTGTTTTTATTTTGATTATTAGATACACATCAACATCTCTTTATAGTTGGTTAAGAATTTTATATTAAATAGTTATTTTGAACCTACTTTTAGTTATTTATTTTGGTAATTTATATTAGATTTCTTAAAATAAATTTTCATGCTTAAAATAAGCTCGATTTATCATTTCCTTATATTTGCTCACATTTTCTTTAGAAGTCGTGTATACATATTTATAATATAATTTGACCTATGCTTTTCTCTTTTGTTAAAAATATATAATTGATATTACAATCATGTGTTAATGTAATATATTCCATATGACTATAATTTATTTGAAAGTAAAATCCATGGCATGTTTCTATTAATCTTTGTATTCTCTCAGTCCATTTTTCTGTAACTTGCAAAATAAGGTGTTCTAAAAGCTTAAAAAGTGACCCAGCTTAGATGCAGCTTCTCTAAGGAGCCTTGGGTTAGACAGTTTCTGCATCTACTCTTCAAAAAAAAATCTCCTGTCATATTAAAACTTCCTACTATTTTTTTGAATTGTGCACAATAATCCCATGCCAATTTTCTCAAATGTTTTATAGAGCAATAAATCTGAAAACCTTAGCCCCTAGACTCCTCACATTTAACAAGAATTATGGAATCTCTAGATTCTCTTTATTTTATTAGCATCTAAAGAGAGACTTGTTTTTGATATCTCTTCTTAATGTCTATAAATATTTTTGCTGTCTATGGCATTTGTTTGAAATAGACAGCAAAACAAAATTAGGAACACAATGTATGACAGAAACAAGAAGTTTAACAAGAAAATAGCAACCATCAAATAATAGAAGTTTATAGCTGAAAAACAGAATAATTGAACTGAAGATTTAAGTAGAGAGTTTCAAAGTAGATTCAACCATGCAGAAGAACCAGTGATGTGGAAGACAAGAATTAGAAATTACTTAGAGTAGCAAAAAGAAAACATAATAATAATAAAGATTTAAGAAATTCTATATGAATTATAAGATACAATGTAAAAAAACAATATTAGATTATAAGAATTCCAGAAGAGAGAAAATGACAGAAAGTATATGTAAATCAAAACCCTCAATAAAATACTAGCAAACTGAATTCAGCAGCACATTAAAAGGATTATTTACCACTATCACATAGAATTTATCCCTGGAATGCAAGGATAGTTTAACATATCCTAATTATTAACTATAATACAACACATTAATAGAATTTAAAAAATCATATAATTACCTCAATAGATATAGAAAAAGCATTTGACAAAGTTTAACATCATTTAAGATAAAACTCAACAAATTAAACATAGAAGGAGCATATCTCAACATAATAAAAGTCACATATGACAATCCCTCAGCTAACATCATATTCAACAGTGAAAGTTTGAAAGCTTTTCTTGAGGATTAGTTACAAGACAAGGGTACCTTCTCACAATTCCTATTCGACATAGTACTGGAAATTCTAGCTAGAGCAATTAGGCAAGAAAAAAAGTTATCAGAATTGGAAGAAGTAAATTGCTTCTATTTGCAGATGACATAATTTTATGTACAGAAAATCATAAAGATTACCCCCATGTTCACAGCAGCATGATTTATAATAGTCAAGACATGAAAACAACCTAAGCGACTATCAGTGGATGAACGGATAAAGAAGTTGTGATATATATGTATGTGTATATATACACACACACATACATACATACATATATATATATATATATGTCATATATATGTCATATGTATAGAAATATTATTCAGTTATAAAAAATGAGGACATTTTACTATTTGTGACAACAAAGATGGACTTTGAAAGCATGCTGAGTGAAATATGTCAGAAACACAGTACTGTATGATCTCACTTACATGTGGATCTAAACAAATAAACAAACCTCATAGAAAAAGAGATCAGACTTGTGGTTCCCAGAGATGGAGGGTGAAGGAACAGGATATTGGAGAAAGATGCTTAAATTTCCAGTTGTAAGATAAATAAGTATATGGCTAATACTGCTATATGATACATAGAAAAGTTGTTAAGAGAGTAAATCCTAAGAGTTCTCATCATGAGAAGAAATTTTGTTTCCACTTTTTTCTTTTTATTTTATCTATATTTGAAAATGAGAAGATGAATGTTAACTGAACCTATTGCAATAATCATTTTACAATGTATGTAAATCAAACCATCGTGTTGTGTGTCTTAAGCTTATACTGTGATGTATGACAATTATTTCTCAATAAAACTGAATGAAAACATGGGAAGAAAGAGTGACAAATAAATTGAGGGGAAAAAAAATGGAGCAGTGACCACTTCCTTCTATATGCTACTGAGAACAGTCAAGTGATTCATCAGTCTTGTGCCAAGAGAGCACACTTAATAATTTTCTTAGCTATCTGTTCACTGACTACTCTCTTTGCCAGGATTTCATTTCTATTCTTCTTTCCATTAGAAATATACAATTACACAATTTAAATACCACCTAGACACTCACGTTTGTCTGTTACTGACATATTTCATTCTGTTGAATAAGACCCAACAACTCCCAGTTGACAGTATTTTTTAATCTAAATAAGTTCAACTCTTTATGCTAGGGTTATTTAGCTAATCAATGCATCTAGGAAATATCAGCCAATGGTGCATTAGAGAATGTCTGCTTTAAATCTTTTTTTCATATATGTTTAGAGAATGAGTGCTAGCTAATTGATTTCTTTAACACTGAAGGTAACAGTTTCCCCAAAGTATATAGCAATTCTGCCCTACAAATCAACGATAGTTCCATGTTTTTCTTTGATAAGTGTTGGCAGACTTCTCACTTTCTCATGTAAAATGTTTACAGTATCATCAGCAGAGCCAGAAAATAAATGAAGCTAAGTTGCTTGACTAATTGACTGACATTAACATAATTAAACATATTAAGATTCAGATTGATAGTCATTGAGTGACTTTAACAACTAGCATGTTCATTTCAGTTATTTTGTCATTAGGTCTTTAATGTAATGGGCTCAACAGAACTCAAAGATATTATTACCAAAATTTTTGACATATGGGATATCATTATTATCACAACAAGCCTGTATATTTAAAAGTGAATGATAATTTTAAGGTTTGCAAAACTCATATTGGTGATTCTATTATTATTTGAAATTCTTTTATTTTGTACAATATTAATGAAAAGTAGGATTAGTTGTGGAGTAATTCACTGTTGGCAACTTTTCATTAAGACATTAATTTGTTTCTTTTATGACCATCTATACACCCAGGAGAATAACAGCTTTGGAGAAACCGTGGAGTATTGAAAAAGTAATTTGGAAAAGATTTTATAATCTTATAAGGAACAAATAAAATTTAGCTAAGAATCAAATGAAAAATATAGAGATAATTTACTGCAAACAAAATACAAGTTTCTGAGGGAATGTAAACAAAACTATAAACTGGGCAGAAGAGCAGTACTAAGGAACATTATTTTAATAAAAGAAAACTTGGGCCTACTTTTCAATTAGGCAGTTGTCATTTATTTGGAAATAGAAAGTGATGAAATATAGGATTTGAGAGTCGTTTCTGAGCAAAGAAAGTAGAGTGGAAAGGATGGAGAGATTAAACAAAACTGAAAAAACTTTATATTAAGAACCAATTATAGGTTACATTTTTTTCTACTTCTTAATTTTTTTTTATTTTTTAGTTTTCTCATTAGCTTGTTATAAAATCAAGAGCAGATATGGAATGTATAAGACTATGTTTTTTATGAATATTTACAATTTATATCTATTGCTATATTATCTTGATTTCTTTTCATTTTTCTATAAGGATATCTTAAATTTGTAGAGACAGGAAACAGAATTTGCAACTTTATTTATTGCAACAGGTGCTGATGACTTATTTGCTTACTTTCAAATAATGAAAACCACTTGAGTGTGATTATTCTTTACCTGCTAAGTTCATTAACTAGAATATAGTACAACACTTAGCAGATAATCTTGCACAGAGTAGGAATTTAACAAAGTATATAAAATTTAAAGTATGTTTTGCATTCTTTAAGAAAGAAGAATTATGTATATTTTTGTATAATTCCAGGAATGATTTCTAAATATTATCACTAAAAATCTAGGAATGATTTTGAGTATGATTAATATTTACTTTTGGATGACTGCTACATGCTTAGGGATTAGAATACAAACAACTGATGAACTAAACAGCATTTACATTTTAATATAAACTAAATTTACTAATCACAGCTTATAAAACTTCTAATTTTTAAGTCATGAATATATGCTTGTATGTACTTTTCTTGTAGGATGTCGTGATGACATAAGATATAAAAAGGATACAGTGAATTATCAAAGAGGATATGCCAATGAATTTTATTCCCAAAGGCAGATGTTATGATGCATGGAAAACATTTACCTAATGGACATTTTTAGTGAGTATATTAATATTCCAGATAAAACAAATACTACAATTTTCAATTAAAACATCACTTAATTCCCTTGACCACTGAGCATTGTTAGTAAGTGATTTAAAGTACAAAGCAGGCACATAATTTAAATCTGAGAGTCTGAATATTGGTAAATATTCAACAAATAATGATCCCCTTCATTTTTGACTTTCCATTCATGTTGTGGATATAAAACATGTAAAGTATAATCCTTGATGGTAAGGTTCTTGCAAGTTTCTTGCATATTTTAAGAAAATGCTACATATACATGTATGTTTTATAAACTACACTAAAGCTTTTGGTTGTATGGATCATAAAAAACTATTTATGTAATCTGTGTGCAGGACAAATTATATGAAAATCTGAGCTACACTCAGAGGAAAGAGAGTAAAAATTGGTCGGAGAAATATTATTAACATAAGATACGCTGATGACACCATCTTACTGGTAGAAAGTAGCAGTGATTTGAAACAATTTGTAATGAAAGTGAAAGAAGAAAGTGCCAAAGCAAGAAAGACTATCTGAACATCAAGAGGACAAAAATCATGACTACAGAAGAAATACATGACTTTCACATAGGCCATGACAGTACGAAAATTATTAAATATTCGCTTACTTTGTTTTAGTCATCAATTCAAAAGGGGACTGCAGTCAAGAAATCAAGGGAAGGTTGAGACTCAGAATGGCAGCAATAGAGGAATTAGGAAAGATCATCAAGAACAAAGATGAGCCATTGCAGACCAAGGCTAAGCCAATTACTGTTTATAGATGCAAAAGTTGGACAGTGAAGAAGGCCGATAGGGGAAAAAAAAAAAAAAAAGATTTATTTGAAATACGATATTGGAGGAGATCTCTATGGATACAATGGAACACCAGAATGACAAACAAGTGGGTCCTAGAACCAATTGAGCCTGAATCATCACTGTAGGCAATAATGATAAAACAGAAGCTGTCTTATTTGGGGCACATCATGAGAAGGCAGGGTTCCTTGGAAAAGACAATAATGCAGGAAAAATAAAAGGCAGCAAGGAAAGAGGAAGCTCAAATAAGAGATGGACTGATTCTATAAAAGAAGCCATGACTCACAGACATGAGTCCACAGGAGCTGAGCAGGGCTGTTGAGACTAAGACATTGTGGAGGTCACTCACAGTGTCTCTAGTAGTTGGAGTTAAAGCAAAGGCACAGAGCATGCACCCAACACATTTACAAAATGCAAATACTCTGATTCTCTAAAAGTAGGAGCCAAAAGATACACCATCTGGTTGGAAAAACATCTAGGGAATCTGAGGGAGAGGATTTCTGGACCAAGGTCCTTTTGTTGGCAAGTGTGGATAGGACATAGTGGACGTTACAGGCACCCTCAGACGCAACTTGCTCACTTGCTCACAGTACACATTTTTGTACTGCGTGGCTCTCGTCCAGTTTATTGTTATAAGGAACAGTTCTTTAGTCACTGTGGTATTCTGGGTATATTTCATTCTTAACTAATGTATTTAGCCTATAGCAACTTCCTGCAATATAGATGAATAAAGATCTTAAAAAAAAAAAAAGTTTTTAATAAAATTAAAGTTTTTAATAAAAGTTTTTAATATAATTGAATTTTTTCCAATAAAACTAATCAATAACATCTAGAAAGAAATCTCTTTGAATAAATGACTATATTCAAGGTGGTTTCTTTCTCCTTTGAACAATCAAAATATGTTCTACGTTGAACTGTGTTCCCCAGAAATTCATGTGTTAAAATCTTAACCCCCAAGTACCTTAATATGTAACAGCATTTGGAGATAAAGACTTTAAAGAGGTGATTAAGTTAAATGAGGTCTTCAGGGTGGACCCTAATCCAATATGACTAAAGTTCTTATAAAAGCATAGAATTCGGACACACCCAGAAAGACACCAGAAGAATATACAGCGCTAGGGATGACCCTGCGAGGACACAGGGAGAAAGTAGCTGTCTGCAAACCAAAGAGAGGGGACTCAGGAGAAACCAAATCTGCCAACAATTTGATCTTAGACTTCCCATCCTCCAGAAAGATGAGAAAATAAACTTTGGTTATTGAAGCTATCCAGTCTGTGGTATTTGTTATAGGAGCTCTAGTAAACCAATAAAGGAAAGAAGCCATTTGATGTCAATAACCAGGTCTTAAGCTCCTTTTTAGTCAGTCCAGCAATTACTATCAAAGGTATTAAATAAGTATATTTTGATGATATAAGTGCTATAGACAAGAACAATTGGTTAAACTATGGTTTATGTGCATTATCTTTATGTTCACTGCACCTAAGTACAGTTCTTAGCAAGCAAGTACTAAAATATTTATGATGGTGAGGATAATGTATGAGTTATCCAAAGGGAACCAGATGGAATTTCTTTTCATTTGAAAGTTGAATAATATTAATGTGAGACAGCATAAGATGAATTTGAAATGTTATAGTTTTCCCTGAAGGCAAGAGAACACCTTATTCCCTGTTTCCAGAAGCTTTCAGGACCAAGAGATTAATGTTAAAAAAAAATCTCTCTCTGAACAGATGTTCTCAGATAAGTCTAAAACTTTTCATCAAGGGTTTTTTACTACAGACATGATTCATGATTTAAAAGAATCTTATTTTTAATTTATGTGTATATACTTGGAACTCTTCTATAGAGCATGTTGAATAAAAATCAAATCATTCACAGTCATATCAATAATTCTGTTGAGTATGACTTCTAACTCAATAATCATTAATACGCAACCAATGAATCAAAGTTCTTGCATTTTGCCTTCTTTGATGTAGCAATTTGCCTTGTTTTTTATGCTAGACATGAAGCCATAAAATGTAGAAATTTGACTGAGAACATTCTCAAAATTCCTCATTTTAACACACTCAAGTTCATTTCTCTGCAGTTACTTAATATGGTGCATCCTTGTGCAAGAGAGAATCACTGTCTTTGAAACCTCATTTCAATCACTTTCCTAGTGATATATTGCTTAAAACTTTAACTTTTATTAATGTTAGAAAAACGTTTGCTGAAAGCAGGTTTGCTCATGCATTCTTTTTGCAAATGTCTTATTCTTTGCCATCAGCTGAACTGACATTTTCATAGGTTGGAAAGTCTGTGAAGAATGCTGCCTGAGCAATAAACATGTTCTCAGCCATTTCTTTCCCTCAGGTAATTGCTGCAAGCCAAGGGTCTGCAAGTCGGAGTTTTAGCTGAATTTACATTTAGATCTTTTACATTATAATTATTATAGTGATAATGGAGCCACCATTTACTATTCAACTATTTAACATAATCTAAATGAAAAAAAGTATATAGAATAATGTCTCATATAGAATATTACAATGGAAACATAGGCAGGTATTACAACTTTTAAATAATGAATATTCCTATACTTTTTTTAAAAAGTGTCTGTGTGTACTTGAGAAAAACAGAGGAGAGAAGGGAGGGAGAGAGGGAGAGAGAGAACATTCGTGTGAGTGAACAGACTAAGTAGAGGTAAATTTATATCGTTTTAGTTAGGAATTTGCCTTCTTTGTAGTAAAGTTTTATAAATGATTACTGTATTGAACCTATAAGAAATGAATTTTTCTTACCTATGCAATGAATTTGAGAAAATTTGATTATAAAAAATGTCATTTATGCTCACAGACAAAATTCTATTTAACACAGTACTCCTCTTTACAATATGGTAGTGACAGTTTGCAAATTTGGTTCTTTGGTATATAGTTTTTAAAAATATCTTGGTTAAGAAATAGATATACCTCATTCCAAATTTAGTTCTCTAGAAAACTCTAGAATACTGTTCAGAAAGTGTGACCATGGAAATGACGGAAGCACAGAGGGAGGGTGTCAATGGTAACCTAGAACTAATTTCTCTAATTTTTTTAAAGATAAAAATAAGGATCAGTAGAAATAGTAATATCTCCCTGCGCCAGTGCAGATTCAGTTCACACAACTGATTGAGATAACATCAAAGATTATCTTTTCTTTTCTTTTTTTTTCAAAATTTTCGAAGGAGTGAACAGAGAAATACTTTTTTTTTCTTTTAAGACTGATCAAAATAAGCCATTTCACTGACCTAGTTTTTAAATTAAAAGCAAAATATGAAGCTCTATAAGTAAAATAAATAGTATTTTAAAGGTTGCTTGCTTTGTGGAGGCCAGAAAGACTAGGGAGGGAGTTGAGTAAAGATTAAAAGAGATGGAGAGCGGGAGGCTTTGGGAGAACTTGAGATCCATCAGCATCTCTTACACTGTTCTTTTAAATGTGGATTAATAGTCTTTTTCAACTATAAAGCAGATTTCTTTATTAAAAATAAATTGTATTTCTCAAATAAAGATTGTTTTCCTCTGTATTAAAACAAATCACATTTGAAATAAAGATTTAAAGTTACTTAAGAGTGGCCGTCAATTTTCATAGCCAGCCGTCTGAATGCTGTTCTGTTCACGCTCCAACAAATTATTTTTATGTGTTTGTTTTGAGAGAGTAGAACAGCTTCATTAATAGCAATATGTGCTCTCATATGTTAAATGCCTATATTGAGAAAGATGGTGAACTAGGAATCTTGCATGTGTTACAGTCAATGTTAACACAACTCCTCAGGAGAGATGCATCTATGCCCATTTAACGGATGAAGAAAATGAGCGAAGGGCTCAGTAAGTTAAAAACGACGTTCAAAAAGATAGGTAAGTGACTAAGGGTTGTCTAAACCTGAAGTCATTGTTCTTTTTACCAGTTTTCTCTATGTTGTCATCATTCAACATGACCTGAATATTATATAATTTTTTAGAATTTCAAAAATAAATTGGTATCCAGCAATTGAGCACAGGTGTTAATGAATGCATGCAAAATTTATTTCTGCAGATGGAGTAGAAGCTTCATTTATAAGCCTGGAAATTCTAAAACTAATTTAATAAAGAGAGAAAGGACCAGTGTTAAAACAAAAACATGCCCATACCATACCTGCACCCATATCTATGTCTACATGACATAGATGTGGGTTTGTGTGTCTGTATGTATTGATTACTCTAAAACTGGTGACTGTCTCCTTCCTCTCTATAACTTCATTTTTCAAAAGAACACCAGACCGGCTAAGTTTTAATTTTTTGGTGTAGGGGTTAGAGGAAGTACCTGCCTGGTGATTATTTGAGATTTTCTAAGTTCAATGTAAGATAAGCCAAACATAGTATGAATTCCATAACTTGGCATTTATGTTTTTTATGACTGTTAGACTGAGTTGAAAAATATGGTTTTCATTAATCTATGCAGTGATCCTGAATTTCGGTAAATTTTAACTTTGTATATACAGTATTATATATAGCTGAGTAAAAATTTTTAAATAAATTTTCTTTTATTTTTATTTTTCCACAGTATAGAACTCTCTCTCTTTGCTTTGGGTGGCTGGGATTAGTGGTGACTCTGGTTTTAAAGAAAAACAACCAAGAGTAAAAAGCTGGTAACGCTCAGCTTTAACATGAAAAGTAGGATTTGACAGCAGGTTAATAAGTGTAAGAAATAGGTAGCATTATTGATAGAGAGAGGATTTTCCAGGTTTCTTTATTACTCTTTGGGCTTTCGACAAGCCTAGAGGTCTCATGTCGGTATATTTATGTATCTGAACATAGAGCGACTTGTTGATCAGCAGTGGCCTGATGTTTCAAGTCAAAAGGAGCCCCTGAGGGTAATAGGAAGGAGAAAAGAGGGAAAGAAGACAGCAAAGTCATTAGAACTAACAGTATATTTTCATTATTTAAGCTCTTGCTTGTGGAGAAGGCCGTATACATCAGGTGATTAAAGGGTCCCTGAGGGTAGATGGTGGCTCATGAATGTATTCCCAGTTTGGGAATCTGAAGACAACAATTTGAGGAGAAACAAAACTAATAATGTAGCATGATCAGTCCGAGACTTTGTGGTTTTAGCTCTGAGATTTAACTTTATAAAGACACTCTTTGTTCTGAGAGGAATTCCAGAAGCACTTAAGGTTATGTATGGGGAACTTGCCAGACAGGTTTGCCATAAAAGGAATGAGGGGATGCTGCTAAGTGAACCACATCAGGGATCTAGTAGTCAGCAAAGCCAGCTCTCTAGGAGTCTACAGTGTCAGCAGTTGCTGAGTAGAGTTAAATTCTGGCTAGACTCCCTGTGGATCTGAACACACAGTACTTATACCACCTACAGAATTTAGCCACCAATATCTGTAGACAGAAAAGAGATGACCTGGAGACTGGAGGGAGGCAGACGACATCATGCTCCAGACCCCTCACTTTTTCCAGCTATCTCCCATAAATATGCCTCTACATTTAATCTGTTTCAATTTATGAAGAGCACAGTTAGAGGGAAGGAGCTGGCTGAGCAGTCAATCTGGGAGATTGAGGTTCTTCTCCATATTGTAACCAAGAGGGCTGTTTACATTAGTTAATTTTACTGAACTTAAATTGTATTTGTCATTTGACAAAACTATTTCTCCAACTAATCAGTAAGTGGGTTTTGTGAAGAAAGCTACACTACCTAAAGGTGAAATAATTGTATTTCATCTCTTATCTAAGATAAGATGTGAGGTAAACCTATGCCACAATATTTATATATACTCCTACACACGCACACGCGCACGCACGCTTATTTATAAATACTGAGATAAGATTTTAAGTGATTCATATATCCACTGAAATTTAATCAATATATTATGACTCAGAAGTTTTCACGCTCAGAATCAATCTTTCTCTGAATTTAAAGGAAAGACAGGGAGACTCTTATTTGAAAGAGAGAATGAACAATATTTGTTCATTAAAAATGCTGTAAATTCAGATATTTTCTTCTAGGTCCAAGTTATAAAACCATCTTGCTCAAATGTACATATGCACTTGTGAGTGTGTGGGTGTGTATACATGCACACAAATTGTGTACTAAAGTAGTATTTTATGAAGGCATTTAATAAATAATCTTTGAAATTCCAAATTGGAAGTTTATTGGGAACAAAGGCACAGGATCTGGATACTACTTTATATTCTCTCATCAGTAATAAACTTAATAGTATAAACTATAAAAAAAAGGAGAGTAAAGGATCTATATTCAATAAAAGCATGATTTCTGTACAGGATCCAATGTGTACAGCATGATTTCTGTACAGGATCCAATGTTAGCATGTATGCAGGTATATTTACATATACATACAAATGCATACCCTGACACCACCTTCGCTTCAGGTTTCAATATTTAAATCCTGCTGATTGGAAATTATTATTATGTCAGTAATCGCTGTTTACTTTCTCATACATACCAGAGCAGTTGCCAGCATGTGCTTTCTTTACATTTTCCTGACTTCCCTGAGTTTTTTTCTGGGAGGAAAAAAATTCACACAAACATTTTTTATTATATTGTTCTTCAAGTCAAGTGGCTTCTTATACTACAGTATTTAAATCAAAACTCTCAAGTTCGCATGACCTCTAGTAACTGATCTTTCCATAGTTCTATAATCTTCAACAATATTTCTGAAGACAGGTATGGTCAGAAGCCCAAGATAATCTGCATATGATTGTTTTATCTCACCTGTTGTCTCTTACCTGTCTCTTTCTATGTCTTTTTTCCACCAATACATTTTTTTATGATTTGTTACCTTTAAATCCTTCAACGAAAACTAAAAAGCACAATAGAAAGTTTTCCCATAGGTTTTATAATCTCTCTGTATAGTTAATAATAAATCATTTCGCTCTATATTATTATGTAGATTCCCATACAGCTGTGTAATATTTTGATATTATTCCATAAACAACCATTTCCAACAGACTAAAATTCCCTTTTACAGGTTAAATCCTGTTCCCTCAAATTTATATGTTGAGAATATAACCCAAGTATCTCAGAATGTAACCTCATTTGAAGATAGGGTTTTAAAGAGATAATTAAGTTAAAATTAGGTCATTAAGTTGGGAATCAAGCCAATATGACTAGTGTCTTTATGTAAATGGAAGCTTTATATAAAGCATACAGGAAGAATTCAGTGTGAAGGCAGAGATTCGTAAGATGCTTCTACAAGCCAGGAACTCCTAAGATCACCAGCAAACCAATAAAAGCTAGGTAAGAGGTATGGAACAGATTCTTTCACAGTTCTCAGAAAGAATCAACCCTGCCAACACCTTGATATTAAACATCAATCGTCCAGAACTTTGAAACACAGCATTTATTATTTAAGCTGCCCAGTTAGTGGATTATAGTAACCACAGCAAAGTAATACACTGCTCAAGTGAGGAAAAACGGTTTTCTATATAGGAAAACAGTGCTGCCTACACAGGGTGAGCAGTAGGAAGAGGAAAAAAGGATATTTTTGGACTCATCTGAGCCTTAATTTTATTTAAATAAATACATAACATAAAATTTTCTGATTTTAGATGCATAAAGAAAATGAGTAGAAAAAATGAAAAGTTTGTTACACTGAAACAAAGGCTAAATAAATGTATTGCCTTCTAATTGTGGTTATATAGCCTAATTCATAATCAATATTTTCATTGTCACAATTTTCATGAGTTAAACACATTCCTTTCACTGGCATATTTTATGTATTATCCATTTGACTTTGCAAAAGTTGATATAAATATTTTATTTTCTTCATCTAAATAGTCATGCCATTTTGGTTTATATGATGACCTAATATAATTTTTATTTTTTTATTCTTTGAACTTTTTTCACAGCACTATCCATGTAAGAGTTGATACAATAAAAATTAACGACTCAGAATTTTATACTAATCAAAAGTATATGTTGCTGTTACCAGTTTCTTTAGAAATTGTGCCCATATTTTACGTTAAAAGGTCACAGATTTGTGTATGTATAATAAAGATTGTTCAGTCCTAAATATAGTTTAACTCTTTTAAATGGCATCATCCATGTGACACACACACTCAAATTTGTAACTCCTTATTGATGTTCCAACATTTTCATAAAGAAGCATCTTGGATATGTCAAGTACATTATATCAATTGATTTAGTCCTTCTGGTTGACAAAATTATAGCATACAACCTTGTAAATAGTAAATACAAATAAAAATAATAATTCAAATAAATTTTTCATCTGAACTTTGAGTTGATACTAGTATTTTGGTTATCCTTTAGTATATAAACAAAAGTGCAATATCATTGGATGTTTCTTCAGTTGAAAAATATTATTTGATTAAATATAGCTTAATAGTCAAAGATACTAATTTGAATGCCTTGACATTACAAAAGGGGAAGCATTAAGAAACAATCAAATAACATATCTGTTAAATAAAATGAGTATATATGTGTGCACATATATGCACATACATATACATATACACAAACACACCAATGTAGAGGTGCAAAACATATCTGGACAGCATGCAATTGTCCTTATTAGTTTTCATAGGGGCAATATTTAATGATCTATGTTAGCAATAGGTAATTTTTTTGGTCTTTCTCTTTTAAAAAATAAAGTTTTTTTCATAACTCAAAATTAGAT
>NW_011888808.1:2583498-2620870 GCF_000151845.1 Pteropus vampyrus
GGAAAGAAGGGAGGGAGGGAGGGAGGGAGGGAGGGAGGGAAGGAAGGAAGGAAGGAAGGAAGGAAGGAAGGAAGGAAGAATGAATTCTAACTTTTAAGAGTTTATGAAAATTAGTCACTTGTCTTTTTGTGTATAACTAAATAGTCCAGACTTTTTAAACCTTATGCCGTATTGTACGGGCCTTAAATTACATATTTTGCTTCTTTCTGTCTTCTAAAAGCATATTATTGAAACCTAAACAGCAAATTATAGTTAGCATATCATTGATAACTAATTTCTGAAATCTTTGTATTAGGCTACTGCAAACACATATTAATGATTTTTTATTGTTTTATTCTTAAGCCTCGTACTTCGCTATGCTATGACTCACCTTTGATCAATCAGAATTCCCTGATAACAATAGCATTTTCTCACTGTGTTTTTCACTAGGGGTGCAAATTTATTGAAAGTTTACAGTCAAAAGCACATGGATTAAGAAAACAATCTTCAATAATGAGCACTTCTATCTATTACTATATTTCAACAAAAATATACCAGAGAGAACCCATTTCCTTGTTCATTTTGTTAGCTGAATTCTATTTCTTGTACTTGTAAGACTAAGGTTCTGGTTTGCTTACTGTGTGCCAGCTGAGGACTGTTTCTAGCTTTTAGAAGCCATCTTTCTTCCTTGACTCATGGATGGTAACCTTGCTTTATCTTCAAAGCCATCAATGGCAGCTCAAAGCCTCTCAGGCTTCAAATCTCTGCTGCTTTTTCCTCTACTGCCAAATCTCTCTGGCTGATTTTTCTGATATCCTCCACTTTTAAGGACCCTTGTGATTACATTTGGCCCACCTGGATAAAACAGAATAATCTCTCTATTTTAAGGTCTGTAATCTTAATTCTATCCGTAAAATCCCTTTTGCCATGTAACACTATCAACACCAGGGATTACAATGTGAAAGTTAGATTGAGGGGGTAGGGGACTGGTGATTTTACTCTGCCCATCACCTAAAGTCTTTCTGTGGGAGTCTTTCCAATTTCCCATGTACTGAGGCCTCTTCCTCTGACCTCTGGGATTATAAACTATTTGCAGCTCTGAGAAATTTTTGACTACTGATTTTTGATGGTTCTTTCCTCACCCTTCAGTCATTTCCTCTTAGACCAAAGTAGGTATTTTTGAAAGTGTCTGTGAAGCATCCCCCTCCAGAAATCTGACCTATAAATTTAAGCCTTCTTCACCTCTTCAAGTTCTAATTTCAGTCTCCTTAATTCATCCTTAAGATTGAGTTGTATTTTGCTTTCTACTTCCTAGTCTGAATCCGGGAAAATATGTCACCTCATGTAGTTTCTCTTTTCTCAGGGACTACAGTCCAGTGCTGCTTATTCAAAGTCTAAAACCACCTTCACATAGTTTGTCTAGTTATCTAGTTTTATTTTTTTTATTACCGCATGAGCACAATTCTAGTAGCAGTTAATCTATAAAAGCAGAAACAGAAGGCCTTCAATACACGCTAATTAAAGAATATTTTCCTAAGGCAATTTTCAAATTACATTTTCTATAATGTAATAAGCAATTGATTAGTTGGAAAATGTGATTTACATTAGTCTGATTTTTTTTTTTTTAATTACTATTTGTAAAACCTACAGGATTCGGGATCAGTTTGGGTTTAGAGGGTAAAAATGATGCTTGGGCAAAATTAGCTTCCAGTTTGAATGGCTTTCTCCTGTTTTAATGAAAATAGGTATTGAGGATGTCATCACTGAATTTGTCAAAGACCTACAATACTAGGGAGAAAAAATAAAATCCCATCACAGTTTCAAATAAGGGAAATATTTGCTCAAATACTTACTCAAATATTGTGCAAATATTGGATTTGTACAGTGATGTTTAGGTTTCGAACTTTGTATTTGTAGCTTAGAAAATCCTTTTTACTTTAAACTCTTTCAGGAAATAATATATATTGTGAATTTGAAGTTATCTGGTATCCAAACTCCAAGCATTCATCTTTTCATAAAGTAACAAACTATATTTCAAAGAAGACATACCTGTCCTATATTGAATGGGTACAGTTGATTTTTTAGATGGATTCTGGATCAGCGGATATCAATTTTGATGGAGGATATAATTCAGCATGCATTTGAACATTTTTTCAAAGCACTGAAACAGGGAGGGATTGTCACAGATATTGTTCACAATTGGAGGAATAAAGCTAACCACCAATTTATTGTAGAGAGGTGGTTTTGTCTGCCTTTTGATGGCCTCCCTCCTAACACAATGTTTTTCAACACTGCTTGTGTATTAGAGACACCTAGAAATACTGATATTTAATCTACTGAGAATAAACAATTTCAATAAATAAAAACTTCCTGCATGATATTAATATATGCCCAGTGTTACAAACACTTCTCAAGTAAGGAAAATATTCAAGTAAATTACTATCTAAAAAGGAACACATATATGTTTATATATGTATATATGTATATATGTGTATGATGTATCCACATATAGATAGATCCATTACTTCACGATTTTGTGGCTTTGTTTAAAAAATTGATTTTTTGTAAAGACCATGAAAACTATCTGAATTTATTTTCTCTTATCATTTTATAATTCAATAAAATAATATGTATCTGACTCCCTTTGAAAGAACATCTCTTAATTATAATATACATGGTTTCCTTTTTATTAAAAAAAAACAAACACAATGCCATTTAAATAGTTTTAAGATAATATGCTCTTCCTGAATAAAAAATTACCAACTTCTCTTAATCTTTACATTTCAATGAGAAAAAAGGACAAATAAATCAAATTACCAAAAATAAAAAAATCATCAAAGGTTAAATTATATTTTCTAATTGTAAAATATTTGGCAAATTTCTACCTTTTCTTTTCTGCCTTTAAAGAATAACTAAAACTGTGTCAGTCAATCCATTCTCAGAAAAGAACCCTGTGACACCAGCTCCCTGCCCGCCTTCAGACCTCACAGTTGTTGGCAAAATATCTCCATCCACTTATTCAAGATTTAATTAACATATTCGCTGCTACCAGAAAGAATTCAGAATTCAGTGAATACCAATGAGCAAACAGCTAAAGAATACAATGCAGAAGTGTTTGGTGAGAATATGCTTTCCTGATGCTTCTGAGGTGCTGTCCTACGTGGTAACTGTAGATCACGACTGGTGCTTGGAAGACCATGGCAGTTCAAGGAGGAGTTTGCTGAAACTGAGTTAGCCTATGACACTGCGGGTTATTATGGGATGTGGCAAGATTTAGAGAAAGCTTTCACCTTAGAGGAAGTTGACGGGGCAGAACCCTCAAAAGTGTGAGAGTAACTGGGTTGTGATAACATAACAGTTAAGGAGACTCAAGGGGGAGCCTCTAGTGGCCCTGCTTTCATTCTGTTTCAAATGAATATAGTATTTTTGATTGTTAGAGTTATAGAAGTTATTGGGGAGAGGCACGCAGATAGAAAAGATCTCTACTGCATAAAAGCAGTGAGGTGGAGCCTTGGGTGCTCTAAACGGGTCTAAATATGCAGATAGCCACCTGAACTGGGGAGAGTTGCGTACCTCCCCATTTTGCACAGGCACACTCTGTGTGGGAGGGTGGGCTTGCTGTCCTTCCTCTTGTTCTTTGTCTTGTCACTGGTCTCTTTCAGAACCTGCTGCAAGCCAGGCTTTAGTCCACCTCATAAATTTCTCTTTTTCTAAGATAATCTTATAGCAAAGCTTAATAGTACTGATCATTTATAAGTATAATTTTGCTTAAAAAAAATATATATATATATAATTTTTTACACATGTATTTTTTTTATAGCTGCAAATTCTTAGAAGAGAACAAGATGGTACAATGTTTCACTCTCCACCTTACCACCTAGCACAATGAATTAGGAGGCCTAGGTGGTTTCCCACTGATCATTTGCTAATGACTCACCATTAACCTATTTTTATTATATGCTTTAGCTTTGTATCCATTACCCATGGGACATTCATACTCCATCATTACCCATGGATTCAGCCATGCACCATTTCACTCACTCATGGTTCTGAACACTGTAGGTACAAGCAACTTTTGAATTACTATTAATTTATGTTGAAAATGAATGGCGGAGAAAAATAAATTACATGAGATTTAACCATACTCTAATTCTTGGTTAGAGAAAGAAGGGAGATTATACATGGAATAAAAATAAAGTGTGTCCGCTCTAATCATAATTACGTCTCTCTTCAACAGACACAGGTTTAAAATAGAATTTAAAATAAGTCAACTAGTATTTCACAAGAGACTAGCAATTGTCCAGTAACTAGCACAGTTAGTTATCAGATATTAATGTTTTCTTTAACATACCTAGTCTTTTGAATGCCTTCTTTAGCTGTATTTTCTGATTTGTTTTAGAGTGCTTACATGGATATGCGTGTGATTCTACTGGGCAGCTACTAGTAAATATTTAATTAAAAATATTAATAATGTCTATAAATAAATGTAAAATCAAACCCTTATAGCAAATGTGAACACTGAGAAATATCTCATTTTATAATCAAAGTTTGCTTTCTGTGTGTTTTGTCGTGTTTTGTTTTGTTTTGTCAGCTCCACTGTGGCTCCATTACTGATATCAGGTGGTTCTATGCAAAGATATTTTATACTATTTACCTTTTCGCCCAGTTTGTATTGCAAAGCCCTATAAAATGATCCTTTAGATTATATTTACAACCAAGTCTATGACATTTCGAATAGCTTAGGAATTACACTGTCAAGTCCTCCACAAATATTCAGACTTTCAAACTTTTTGGTAAATTCCAGTTTGACTTTTCACTCAAACTCTGAGTGTCAATTGTTCCCTCAGGACAAAAAGTAATGATTCACATGCAATATTCAATCATCCCAGGTCTCAGTAACCAGTAACTTTGAGACTAAAGTGATAGAGAGTCAAATAGCATGTATATTATGTTTCCAAAAATGTATGTATTTATATTAATCTACAACAATATGTTTATGACTACAATATAATGGCTATAGAACAAAAGTATATTTCTATAACTATATTATTAATCATATAATTATCAATATAATTATTAATATACCAATACCATTATTCATATAATTATTAATTTAATTATTGATATAATAATATAATTATTAATATATTATCAATGTTAATATCTTTTAAACACTGATTTTTTTTTTATTGTGGAAAGCACTGAGATCTGTTGATTACTTAAATTTTCCACATATAATGAAACCATATTGTTCTATATGAATTAGCAGTATTTTGGCACATTTAAAATATTTGACAAAACATATTGTCCTATAAATGATGATTTTATAAAATCACAGAATAAAGGAGAACTAAAAGAAATAGAAAACTTACTGATACAACTTTGAGGATTAAGCTCTTATGGTGTAAAATATACTATAGCTGTAAGCCATAAAAATATAGAATGCCTTATAATTCAAATACTGAGAATTTAGAATTACTGTAGCACCTAAGGCAACAAGTAAAATGAAACAAATGCAAAATATTCTTTTCTGTGTGTTAAAAAAAAAAAAAAAACTTTAGAAAGTAATTTTTAAAGAATGAAATCATAGTAGAAAATTTGTTCGTTTAGACTTTTGTGAAATATTTATATAATCTTCTGTGGCATAGAAACCTAGCTACATTTGGCTACAGTCACTTAAAGTTGTGATATCTTAGTCCCATCATATCCCACACATCTGAGGAATATGAAGTAGTATTTAGTGACAATTCATTAGGGGAATTTGGAAAAGTTTAGGAATAAGCTTATTATAAATTTATCCACATTTCTCATTAGAACATAGAAATTAATTTTCTCTGTATGTTTTAGACAATTTAGCTTGAGAACCATTCTATTTTGTAATATAAAACACCTTTTTTGACTACAAAAACTCAGAGTTATGACTTGTCAATAAAAAGAGAAAAGTAGAGAGATACTGATGAACTAAATGCCCCGTTCTCTTAAAATATAGAACAAATGATTGTGAGTGTAAGAAATAGGCAAAAATTCAAAATCCACAATTCATAAAACAGAAAAATTTAAAATTAAAATGAAGGCACCACATGAAATAGGAGTTGATTTCAAAACTACTTGTCCAATACATTTGTCATGTGCTGGATGCTTTAAAAGGAAACGATGCTTTCATATCTTGATTTCAGTCTATTATTTTTTACAATAAACTCTACTGCATAATCCAATGTATTTATATTAATATTTTAATTACATAATTGGAGTGGTTTTAGCTGGGAGTACACATGCCAGAATGAGGAAATATCAAGCTACTGAGTAGCTTGACCTTTTAGTCTTGTCTGGCTTGGTAGCTGAAAGCATATGTGGCTCTAGTAGTGTCTCATACAGAACAATGACAGACTAATCACTGGGACATGAAGCCACAATCTGTAGGAAATTAATCATGACCATTAATCTCTGCTACATTCTTCTATTCTTTGAGGATGAACACGGTGACAGAAAGAGATTTCTTTTTCTTTAGTGACTGCAAATAAATCTCAAATAGGCTTCTCAGCTTCTTGGTAAAAGTGGAGAAGAAGACAGTATTTCATTTTAGCTAATTTGAAATTGCATTTTGTGTGAAACTGATATTCACTTCTGTTGTGAAATTTTTGATCATTGCACTGTGGTGGTCTCACTCTAGAACTCAGTAGATGCAGGCCTACATTGCCAAGATCTTAAAATCAAGTTCTCAGCATAGATATCTGAGAACTTTATAAAAAATAATTTTTCCTGATATCTATCCTCATTTGAAATAACTTTTTATCATAAAACTAAAGAGAAAACACTTTCTTTTTTGAACCCTCGGGCTGCCATTATGATATTGTGTCAACCATGAGATTATTGCTCATATTTATGCAGAATTGATGTTAACTTACAGCTTCTAAAATACCATTAACCATATTTTTTGCAAAAAGTCCAAAAGAGTTACTTATGTTAAAATCAGAAATCATAAGACCTAATGACAATGTGTTTTGTTAATAATAAAACAGTGAGAAATTTGTTCTTATATTTGAATGTAATGAAAGTTGATGGTTATGGCTTTTGAGCATTTGGAGAAAACGTAGAAGTACATTTTTAAAAACCTAACAAGGAGTTTGACTCTGTTGGTGTCTAAATAAAAGATCTGTGTTACGAAAAGTAGTTTTTAACAACTGCATAATACATATTACTCTCCACCATTATCACCAAATATACACATATTCACTAGAAAAGAATAAACACAATGACAAAACAATTTTTTTGTGGCAAGAAAACTGAATTTAGCTTGAAAATTTCCTAATTGGAGACCTGACTCTGTCCCTTAAAACTGATGTGAGTGCAGCTAATTCTTAACCTTCCGAAGCCTCAGTTTCCTCATCTCAAATGTGAAAGACTTGAATGAGCGATTTTATGGCTAAATTGTCTCAATGTTTGTTTGTTTCATATAATTAACAAACTGCTGAAATGTATAAGTTCTAAGGTTTAATGTTTGAACTAATTATATTAATATCGATTTCTACTCCAAAATAGTATGAACAAATCTATCTGATTTCACTAAAGCTTTAGTATTGTCCCACATTACTTTGAATATATTAGGTGGTGGACCTATTACAGTGGCTCTTTTCCATAAACTGCAAATAGGTAATATCAAATAGACTCATCAAATTTCAGGTAGTACTAAATTATTAAAAAAAAAAAAAAAAAGCCTTAAAAAAAAAAAAAAAAGAGTGATATTGGAAATGTAGTGATCATAATTACATATGAACACAAACCAAAGAGCCAGTGCAACCATCAACATCAACATCATCATCATCATCATCATAGCTTTTTTATTATTGAACACTATGCACCAGGCACAGTTTTAAGATTCATGTATACCATGTCATGACTAGTCTTAAAATTCTATATTAATCCAATTTTGACATATGTGTCCTAATATAGTAGTCAAATTTTGAAATAAAAATCTATCTCCATTAAGCTGAATATTTGAAATTGAGGAAGGCATTACTACTTACGTTTTATAGAAAAGTAAGACTCGGGCTGATATGAAAAAAAATCAGGTAAAACTACAATAAAAAGAAAAAAAAAAACCTTCTGCCATGTATAAAACTTTGGACTGACTGCAAAAAGGAGGAAAAAAAAAACCTATAGTGTCACAGCTATGCTCAGCTGGGAACACAATTAAATGTGCCACAGCATCAGCTGTCAAAACTATGAACATCGAGGATAGCCAGTAAGAATCAACTCCAGGGTTCCTTCTAACAGAAACTAGGCCGTCAAATCATTCAGTCAAACTTTAGAGCTATTTTAAGTCTGAGAATAACCTCAATATCAGGGCTGTTGACCTAGGTTAAATACATTCCACTATAAGCAACTGATAGTGGAAAATATGGCACTTGATTGTCCTAGCATATTGCCTATCAGAGTCTCCTTATGAAAGCCTCTAAATACTAAAGACATGAGTTGTGATGGAGTGAGCCCTGTTCTCACATTCTTGATTCCAAGTAATAGCTATTTGTAGTGGGGCTATGTGATATTTGGTACATGGCACATAATCTCTCTACTGCATTAAAAACAATTCTCCTATAAGAAGTTCAAAACCAAGAATAAAATTCTATTTAATGTCAGAACAAGGTAGGAAATTTATAAATACAACAGTGAAGATTTCAATAATACTATCAAAGAACCTACCAAGATTTATGGAACCTTGAGTTTCATTTGCGACCAAAAGAATTTTTTAATACTTCATGTATATCTTTCGAGTGAATTGTTCGGTGATTAGCAAATTTGACTAGTCAGCAAGCTTGATGTTAATTGACTCAGAGTATTGGCTAAATAAGAAAAATTTATTTCCCTAAATAAGATAAGTAAGATATTGCAACTGAACCAATACATTTAAGCACCTCCTCTTTGGAATAAGTTTTAAGAGAAAATAAGCCAGTGAGGAATATATCTCTTATACCACGGTAAAATCATTAAAAGAATAAATCAGCTGGGGATTGTTATACTAGACCTTATATGAGAATCATATTAGAGATAATATGATTATCTTAGCTTCAAACCCAAGGTTTAACATTTATTAGTTTTGTATCCCTGACTAGGTTATTGAATATCTCAAAATTCAGTTCTCACAGTATCTCCTGCACCATTAGTTTGTCAGTTGTAAAAATTTAGCAAATACTAGGCAAACAGTAAGTGTCAAATGATATCAATTATTATTAGTAGTAGTAGTAGTAATAGTAGTAGTGGTAGTAGTTATAGTCATAGTAGCAATAAACAGTAAATGCTAAACAAATATCAATTATCATTGTTGTTATCAGTGTTAATAATAAGAGATGGGAAGAAAATGAGGAGTTTTTATAATGTGGTGAGAATTTTTATTAACAATATAGTTTTTATAATTACAGTTATATAAGTATATACCATATAAACCATTGTAATTGCCTTTTTATGCAAATATTTAATACATCTGAATTTCAACCTTATATATGCTGTAGGGTATTGATTCAACATTACCATTCTCCAGAGAAGAATTTTTTCCCTATAATATCTACCAAATAGATCATGCTTTCCTCATTGATTTATTTTGCCACCAATATTATATTAACTATTTACATATTTCTAGTTCAGAGCCCTTT
The DNA here is from genome assembly GCF_000151845.1 of Pteropus vampyrus. NCBI lineage: Eukaryota > Metazoa > Chordata > Mammalia > Chiroptera > Pteropodidae > Pteropus > Pteropus vampyrus. The sequence goes on from NW_011888808.1 coordinate 2,593,125, forward strand.
AATTTGTTCCCCTGGCTTATTTTTACATTCTTATACCAATTCCACAATCTTAATAGTGTAAACTTGTAGTATGTCTTGAGATTTTTTTAAGAAAATCTACACTCTCCTCTTCTATCTTAAACATATTTCATAGTTCCAATATCATATTTGTGGCATCATCTCTTCTGATATACAAGAAGCTAGTTACTTAATGCAAGATAATTTAATTTTTTTTTTGTTTTTAAAAGATCCAATCACTGATGAAAAATATAGGTTTACCTGCTGAAAAACTTAGTTCTTTGTTTTAATAATCTAAACACTTTTGATAATGTAAATAATTGTACAAAATAGAGAACAAGTTATTATGGAAATAAAGAAAGCTATATGTCATGTTAAATAAATATTACATAAATGTGCTTCAAAATAATTGCATTGATATTTAATAGTTCTTATAACAGAACAACAAAATAACTGATTATCAATTTTATTCTATAATTGATGTTATTGTTAGAAGTTTTAATTTTATATATTTGTTATTTTCCCATAATAACAGTGTTTTCTCAATTCAAAGTCAACCTTTCTAGTTTTATGTCAGTTATGTGACAATATTTATGTCTATAAAAACAAGTTTTGTGCTGAACTATAAATTATTTTTACACACCTTTTCCAGTATTTTCTCTTATTTTGCCACTGCTTCTCCAAAATCATGGATATAAACCATTAATCTGAAGACTCTTTCATGTTTTTGACATGAAAACTATATTTTGCCAGAACAGAAAGATTTTATGTTGCTTTAAAATAGAATGGCCTTCATATAAAGCTGCCTAGAAATGTCAGATTCATATTTTATCCGCATCACAGTTCTTATTTGGGACAACTATCTCTTGGTCATTACTAAATGTGTTCAAAAGCGTACTCCCTAATGGAAGGGAATTAAAAGAAATGTCTTCTACAAACCTTGTCCTCCAGTTACTTTGATCTTTTCTTGGTTTAGCATTTATCCCCTCAGGAATAAAAATATAACAACTGAGTTCAATTCATTCTATATAGACAAATGTAATTTTATATTTTAAATATTTGCCATGATTCTACTATGAATTATTGTAAATAATATAAAAAAGAACTTAATTACAGTGAGATTTTCCAGAGGAAGCTATTCTTGGGATGAGAAAGCTAGTTTTTATTTTATTTTTCCTGTAATCTAGGAATATGAGCATGTTTTCTTTTCTTCCAAATGTCTATGAAATGAGTTCTTGAAACTTTATAAATATGCATTAATATTTCATTCTGAATGATTAAGATCAACCATGTACAAGGCTTCTCGGTTCACAAGTGAGTAGATTTATCGCTGAAACTATTTCCCTCTTTGTCCTACCAGGTTTGATTGTGGCCAAACATATTACAAACAGAGAGATGTTAATTCAAAGAGACATTTACAAATTAGAGAAGTAGTCACAAGCGCACAGCATAGTTGGAAAAGATTGTGTATGGATAAGTTTAAAAAAGGAAACTAGAACTCACATGCAAAATAACCTGTGAGTTTAAAAAAATGGCATTACAGAAAACAAGATAAAGATTTGTCATGAGACTTTTCAACTGAACATATTGAGGAAATATTTTATTTGTTTTAAACTTTCCTTCCTCCTGCAAGTATAATACCCACTTGGCCAGTACTAGAAACTTGAAATTGATAAACTGTTGGAAGAAAGTATTAGGTCTTGGTGGCTAGATTTTCTGACATTATTTGCCTGTGCTTGACAGAGGGCCAGGTCTCTGGTAATCCCATAAATACCTTCTATCAAAAGACAGATGACTCTGACATAAGAACAAACAAAACAAATGAATCAAACATAAAACCCAACTTTATCCAAGGTGAGAAAAAAAATCACCATACTTCAAAATGATATTCGAGAATTATAAATTTATATTCATTGACTTGATTCACAATAGAAACCAAGATTTTAAATGATTGATAAAGGGAAAATAATGATGCATAAAATGCCAAGCCACATATACTGGCATCTTAAAAACAAATATGAAATTCAAGAGAGTAAAGGAACCAACCAATATGTAAAGGGTTTTATTATTATACAATTTGGTAAAAATTTTTGTTGAATATTAGAATGTTGTATTTAAGATACTTGGTTTAAAACATGCCAAGAGAGTGTAGAAAATTTTTCCAAGTAAAATATAATGGCACTTTCTATAAAAAAAATTCCCTCAAATTATTCTTAGATCAACAGAAAGATTGAAATTGATTCAATAAGATTTCAGTGTGTGATCTCATATTCATCCTATTAGTTAGCATTTAATTTTCTTCTTAGGATTCCAGACATTTTTAATCAATGCTTAATTATGTTCAATTCCTCTGTATAATGGATCTAAAATAGGAAAAGGGTAAAAGAATGCTACAATTTTGAATAAATATAAAAGAATAGGAAGAAAAAGAATAAAATTTTATGTATACGCGGATATAGTGACACTGTAAAATAAAAATTTTAAATACATACTAATTAAAATAGACAACACCAATTTAATGCATGCTTTTTAGCTGGAGAACAAAAAAAATAAATGTTTACAAATACATTGGGAGTCATTAGCTTTTCTTTTTTAATTAGATGTTCAACTAATGATCTACAATATTACATTACCTACTATTTCTTAAAATAACCAGCTTAAAATTCAAAATATGTCTCATATTTATCTAGATATAGAAGTCATATGATTTATTATTTCCCAAACTGATTTAAAAAATTCAAAATACCTATATTTTTGAAAATTATTTCACTTGATAATAAACATGGATATTAAAAACTTCTCTTAAAGACAGATTGCATTTCATGTATAATAAAAATGAATTCAAATAACATCCACTTCCCTTTCCTAAAGTAATTTCATATACTGAAGATAAATCTGTCAATTATAATACTAATATTTTAAAGGTGTGTGTGTGTGTGTGTGTGTGTGTGTGTGTGTGCGTGTGTGCGTGTGTGTGTGTGTGTGTGTTTATGAAAGACTTTCAGAGATACTTTTTAAGGAAAAAATTTTCTGTATAGAGTGAAAAATGTTATAGAATATGTTGTAAATATATACACCCAACTATTTTGTTTAATTATTTAAAAGGTGCAAGAATCAAGTGTCAATCAATTATTGGTTTATCAGTTTCTTATAACAATGCCCATCTCACAGTTTGAATTTTTTCTTTCCAAATATGCCAAGAAAACCATAACTGGGGTTTGTCCCGTGAGGGTAGAATAAAAGAAGGAAAAAGCAAGAGTCTCTGTTCATGACTGAAGAATTCTGGATTTCAACAAACCAGCCTTCTACACAGCTATACTTCACCAGTTGAAACTGTGATATAGTCACTGATATACAGACTCTTTACTTTTGACTACACTATGCCTCGGCCTGAGCAAGACAAGCACCAGTCAGCCTATCTTGGGGATGAAAATTCAAGTCCTAATCTTCAGAATATTAAGAATACCAGAGAAAAGAGACAAATGACAAATGGAAGTATGTCAGATCCACAGTGTTATGAAACATACAGAGTTAGAAACCATTCAGAGAGTTTAGGAAAAGTTTAGCAGAGAAATAAAACCACAACTAAAATGTAATGGTCAAATGGGAGGAAAGACATCTCATACTGTATGTAACAGTGATGGTAATGTGAGGAGAATAAAAATTCAGGCAGAAGAAACAGTTCATACAAAACATGTATAGTGATTCTCAGATACACATCCATGGCCTGCTCTAAGTCCATGCTGAATTTTCAGAACATGCACAATGAAATATGACAAATAAAGAAAATAAAAGAGTTCATAAATTTAAATATATCTATACTTAGCCATTAAAAAAAATGAAATCCTACCATTTGAACAACATGGATGGACCCAGTTATTATGCTGAGTGAGATAAGACAGACAGAGAGAGATAAATACCATATGATTTCACTTATATGCAGAATCTAAGAAACAAAAAGAACAAACTGATCAAAAACAGACTCACCTCACAAATATAGAGGATAATCTGGTGACGGACAGAGGGGAAGCGGGTTGGGGGCTGGAAGAATGGAGTGAAGGGTTAAAGAAGTACAAATTAATAGTTGATAGATGGTCACGGGGATGGGGAGCAGGGCATAAGGAATGTAGTCAGCAGTAATATGTTGGCTAGGTGGAGAGCCAGAAGAGAGAAGGAGTAATTAGGGGGATCATTTTATAAACTATGTAAATGTCTAACCAATGTACTATATACTTGAAACTAATATAAAATAAAATCCAAAATATATACATATTTAGATGCTTTTTAAACTGAGCTTGTATAATCTTTTATTGTTAAATTTTTGTATAAAATAATTATTTTAAACACATACACACATATATAATTATTTAACATATATAATTTAATATACACATATATAATATATAATTACTCAGCAAAATACAGTTTATAAGATTGACTGCCTCTGTGTCTTATAATTTTTATTTTCTTTCCAAGTAATGACAGCAGAACATCTACCAGCTACAGCCGGGAGATCAGTATGTGTGGAACACTCAGAGATATACTTGAGAATGATTGAAGATAGTGGGATGCATGAGCCAAATAACAGAGAATCTAATGTATTTAAAATTAAAGAGTTTGTACTTTATCTTGAGCTATGGAGAAGCATTAAAGAATTTTAAGCAAGAAAGTAAAAAGATTAAATGTGTTCTTTTGAAGTATTAACTTAGCTACCACATGAAGAAGAAAGTGTTGTGGAGCAAGACGCTGAGACATGAAAAAGTTGTAAAATGGACTGTTACAGTAATTCAGGAGACAGCTAACGTTGTTTTAATCTAAGATAGTAGCAGTGGGGATGGAGGTCTAATAAATCTGTAGGCATGTAAAAACTGTGTAGAAGAGCCTTCTGTGTTTTATTACTTATTATATTCTAACATATCATATGTGAAGAATTTCTATTTAAAGAAAAGTAGCAATTCAATTTTTTTCAACATATGTATAGGAGGTGACTATAAAGTAATGATGACACTTTTTAGTATATCTTTGATCTGAAAATCTGATGCATCTACACTAAAAAATAGACAGAAATTTTCCTCCATTTAAGTGTCCTTTAGAGTCCATTCACTTAGCAAAAAATTTAGAAGACAATGATTCTCTCATACAAAATGATTTGTTCAATTTTGAGAATTATTATACTTGTCATAGTTAAAGACAAGTTAAAGATATCTAGCTAGGTATCATTAAGTTTAGGCAGAAAAAACTGGCTAATGTTAATGTACATTCAAAAAGCAACTGTAAACAGCTATGTTTTTGTAACAATAATAAAAACAACACTGGGCATATTTAGTGAACTGCTAATGTGTGCTAATATTCAATTGAAAACACAACCTAAAAAGCTAGAGTCCTATCATATATGTAAAGTGATTTAAACACACAATTATGACTTTATGTGGCAGCTTGGGTTGCAATTTACAAAATTTTATGACAATTAGCTAGAAGGTAAAATCATAAAGTTAAAGATCTTTTAATGTAATAGTGTGACCAACAGAATTGTTCTTTTCTAGATCTAAATTTTAACTTTAATTTAATCAATATCTCTAGCTAATACTGTTATCTATCAAAGAAATATCTCTTAAACACATATATTCCATATACTATGCTAGACCTGAAATATGACTGTAACAGAAGAATCTGTCATTATGAAGTACATGATTTAGGGCCCCGAAAAGAATACTTGGATAATTTGATTTGTATTTAATAAAGCATTATTTACAATGGGATGGAACAGTATAGCAAACCATTAGGCAAGGCTAGTACTTTTAGAGCCACTGCCTTCCATAGCTTTGAAGAGATGAGGAGAGGGATCTGTCACTGGAACCCTGTAAGAAGTGTTCTGAAGGTGGGGTGATCTTGAAAGGGGCAGTGCTTTTTGGTTAAAAGACACTTCCAGCGCCAGGTGGATATTTAAGTAGGAAAACAAAAATAAATACATTGAATTCCTTGTCTTCCCTCTCCCTGCTCTTACTGGGGCTTTCTATTGGCCAAACCTAACCAGAAAGCAGAGAGTATTGGGGTATGTTGTTGACAACCATCCTTATCAGCATTTAATGGAAGAGAGCAGAGAGCGTGGAGACAGATTTTAATGAGCAAATGGACATTACCCAGTGCCTACACCATCTAGCAGGCAGATAATTACAGTGCTCAGAGGTTCTTGCCCTGATAGTGATGAATAATTCCAGTTAAGGGCTGAATTATATTCTTGTGAGGTCTTTGAATTCAACTTACAGTAAAAAATGTTTTTAATGAAATAGTAAGAGTGAGATAAAATTAGCCATGGAAAGAGAGTAGTATAATAACCTAGATTCATGTTTCTCATACTTTTGTACTATAATACACAGACTCATTTTAAAATGAAAAGAAAAATACAAAAACTGATAGGTCCTTGAATTAGTTTAAATTATTTATTTAAATGTAACTTGAATATGTTCAAATATAAAACTATGTATAAACATATCATGCTTATTGTATATGCCATAGTAAAAAAATTCCAACATAATGAATTACTACTGACATTATAAAACAAATAAATTAAAATTAATATTAATGTAAATGAAAGATGAAGTTTGGGAGAAAACAAATTACTTTGTGTGGAATCTAAAGTAAATCTAAATATAAGGAACTTTCATATAGATCATGCTTCTATAACCAAAATTGGGTACTAACTCAATTTTCTCTCCTCTTAAAACTATTCAAGCCACTGTAAGTTCTCATTCATGGTTTGTTGTTTTTTGTTTGTTTGTTTTTCCCTTAGTTTACAATGCATTTTTTTAAAATTATGGTTAACATTCAATATTATTTTATATTAGTTTCAGATATACAGCATAGTGGTTAGATACTTGTATAATTTACAAAGCGATCATCTTAATTAGTCTAGTACCTACCTAGTACTACCTACAGTTACTACAATATTATTGAGTATATGTCCTATGCTTTAATTTACATCCCTATGACTATTTTTAACTACCAATTTGTACTTCCTAATCCCTTCATCTTTTTCCCCCAGCCCCTCAATACCCCCATTCATCAATTTGTTCTCTGTATCTATGAGTCTGTTTTCTTTTTTTTTTTTTCATTTTGTTCTTTAGATTCCACATATAAGAGATATCATATGGTATTTGCCGTTCTACAAGAATACAACCTTTATATATTAAGGTGATCTTTACTCTTACTTTATCTACCTATGACAATCAGAGCGGCACTTTTTCTGGCCAGTACTGTAAAGAATATACGTAAAAACACTATCTCAGTCAATTAAGTCTACTGTAACTAAGTGCCATGGAATAAGTGACTTACAAATAACAGAAATTGATTTCTTATGATTGTGGAGGCTGGAAGCCTGACATCAGGATACCAGCATTGTTGGGCTCCTGAGAGACATCTCCTCCAAGTTGCAGACTGTCAACTTCCCTTTGCATTCTCCTATGGGGTGGGGGTGGGGGTAGTGCTAGCTAGCTAGTCTTCTGGACTCTTCTTAAAAGGGTATTAATCCCATTTGTGAATATTCTACTCTCATAACCTAATTACCTTCCCCAATTCCACCACCTAATACCATCACACTAGGCTTAGATTTTAACATATGAATTTTGTGGGCACAAAAACATTCATTCCATAACAAACACTTAACAAGAACTACAAGGTAGTTCTTAGATTGTCTTCCAGATGTTTGGAACGTGATAATATTAATCTTCTTTAGTTCATTATCAATGTAAATAAAAAGAAGTATATATCTGTTCACATGTTTGGACTCCAGACAAAAAACTGTTCATTATCCCAAAAGCAATCATGAAAATATTTTGTGGATTTCAGAAATGTGTTTTATGATATACCAGCATTTTAAAAACTTACAGTGAAACAAGTCCATTGGAATGCTTCCTAAACTTTTGGTATCTTAATCCAATTCTAAATATTGATTGGCTGGGATTATACATTTTAATGAGCAGCCAGGTGATTTTGATATAGGTGATTCACTAATGAAACTTTAGAAAATGTCAATTTAAACACTTTTTTAATTTATTAAAAATGTCTCAAATAATAAAATATCGGGAGAGCAGTGATTAAGTGCATTTAATTAGGATTTATTTATGGTTAGGATTTTTGTAAAACTAGATGAACACATGAACATAATCTTATTTGTAATATTTCTTACAAATACAAATCTTTATTATAAAACACTAGGTTTTATACGACAGCTAGAATAACTTTCAAGATGCCTCCTGCCACCCACCAAAACTCTGAACATGTCCTTCCTGACTGACAGTTTCTTCCTCTTCCTGTCAGGCTTTCTCTCTTAAACTTCTACTCATGCTTTGGTCTCTCATCAGAGAAGCTTCTTTTACATTTCAAAGTAGGTAAGTGCCTCTAAAAAATCCTCTCCTAGCAACATGGACCTTCCCTCTTCAGCATTTACTTACATCTATTTAGTAATAATTCATGATGACCTCGGGATATTTGTTTCTCTTCCCGGACACATAGTAAGATTGTATCTTTCCTATCAAGTTGGAGTTAGGTGTAGATATGTGACTCGGTCAACCAATGAAAGGTGAGTAGAAGCGGCAGGTATTACTCTAGGTAGACACTTTAAGAGCCAATATGCAATTCTCTGCTCTCGCTTTACCAACAAGCTCAGAGGGTGTCTGCTACTTAGGTTTGGATTCCAGAGTGAGAATTTTGTGGCACAGCACCTAGTTGACCAATCAGAACATGCAGCATGAGTAAGAAATAAACTTGTTCTGTTAACCCCCTAATAATTGGGGTAGGTTATTAGAGAAAAATGTAATGTAGCCCATCCTGTTTGACACATCATAGGTGTTATTTTACATTTATAAGACTGATTATGGATTATCTGCCTACTATACCTAATTATGTTCCCAGGGACAATCTCATTTTTCATCACTCTTTTCTGTGTGTTAGTCAATGGCACTTAACTACCATTGAGAGCTAGTGATACCTAGCAAAGCACCTGGCATATAACAGGGACTTGTATTAGGCAGAACAATGATCTCCCAAACATGTCCACATCGAAATGTCTAGAATTTGTAAATAATTACCCTAAATGGAAAAAGGTAATTTGCAGATGGGAAAAAAAAAAAAAAAAAGATAACAAACCTTAAAAGATTATCCCTGATTACCAGAATGTGCTTAGTTTAAATTAATGTGCTCTTAAAAGTTCCAGAGGAATACAGAAAGGTGAGATGTGACAACAGAAGGAAGAAGAAAGATTCATGGTGGGAAAAGACCATACCAGCCACTGCTGCCCTTGAAAATGGAGGAAGGCGGCAACGTGAAAAGGTATGTGCACGAGCTCTCAATGGTAGTTAAGTGCCATTGACTAACACACAGAAAAGAAGTAGGGGCTCCTTTCCTACAACCACAAGGAACTGAGCTCTGCTAAAACCTAAATAAGCTACAAAACTGACTGTCCCTCAGAGACTCCTGAAAGAAATCCACCCTGCTCTCACCTTGATTTTAATCTTGTGAGACCCATGTTGGAATTACAAACTAGTGCATTTGTGCTATTTTAAGATCCACAGCTTTTGGTAATTAGTTAAAGCAACAAGTGAAACTAACATATGCCTTAATTCAAGCTGAAAGAATAAATAAAAGAATGAAACACCATTAACAATTTTAAATTTCTTACATCAAACTTTAGGGAAGAGATAATGTAATCTAAATAGTATTCTTAATAAAATCCTCATTTATTTTTTAATCTTTAAAGATAAATCTTTTACTTTTGTTCAGGACATCTGGGTTAGAAGAAAGCTTGTTCAGGGATAATCTTTGGTGCTTATCAGCTCTGGATTTTGGGAGAGGTGTCAAATCTGCTAACTAGGCTTTTACTTCTTTGAAGGAAGGCATTTAAGTGTCTCCTTATCACATTTCTCCTATTTTTGCCAGGGAAAAAATTGTCCTAATGACTCCAAGTTAAGGTTGTAATTGACCTTTTACATTTTATGCCATGAGCCCTGTCTTATTTCCACTCACTGTTAATCAAAACAAAAAGACAGAGACACCAGCCCTTGGTTCAGCAGCTTTCCCTGACAGCCGTCTTCATCTCTAACTTGGAGTGCCTCTGCTTCAACATCACATTAACAGACTGCTCACTTGGTGTTTCTTCCTCAGAATCTTACTCCTAGTACACAGCTGACTTCATTGTAGTGGCCAAAAGTGACATCTTAAGCAAATCTCCAACTTCCAGTCAATTTAATTTAAGAACTTTGCTCTTAAATTGAGGGCACAAAATGTGAAAGTAAATGAGTAAGCAGAGCTAAATGAGATTTCTTCAAAATATTCTACTGAATCTTCAAGGAACATCAGACAAGAGCAAATATGTTTGTCAAAGATTTGCTGGCAAAATATGAAAAAAATATAATCACACGAATATCTACTCATATTACCCACACACACCCCCCAAGTAAAGAAAACAAAGACAGAACATAAAAAACCCCTCCAAACACAGTCTTCTACTTTTTTTCTCCACTGACAGTAACTTTATATTCAGGGTTTACGAATACTGAAATAAAAGAAAAATATTAATAATCTCAAATGTTGTCAAGGTTTAAAATGGCTCACAAAAAAGACAGCAATAAGGAGTAAAGAGATTCAAAATTAACTAAGAAAATATCTTTGAGTCAGTTAATAATCATAGCTTTCTGCATAGAAATTTAGTTAATTTGAAATTTTATTTTTTCAAAAAAAGGCTTTGCCTTAATATTATTTTGGGATTTGCTTTCAATTTTCCTACAGATAAATTTTATTTGTTAATATACTCTGTTATTTTTAAAATATATATTGTATTTGCAGGGATTATCAAAACAGCTATCTTTATTCTATAGAACTATTACAAATTACATGATGATTTTGAAAATACTCCTCAAAATTAATCTAGGCATATCTCCTTTTCATTTAAAAGAAAGCTTCGTATCATGTTAGTATTTATAATTATAGGTGCTAAATAGTCTTTAAAAAATTGCTATTGTCAGGATAATTCTTAATTTGACAGTACTGATCGAGGTACTGCAGGAAGTTTAGTATTCTTTGGCATTGCCACAAAATGTCACTAGCACTCTAATGTCATTGTGACAGAAACAAGATGCCCCACACATTTTCAATTCCTTCTTCCCATGTAGTGGTACAGTCTCAGTTTGATAATCATTGAAATAATATCTAGCATTATTGATGGATGCAGTTCTGACATGGGAAAAAATCAGGTATTTCTTTCCATGTTATAATAATAAAATATAAAAGTAAAATTATCCTGCATCTATTACATATGAAGAATATCTTTGTCAAATGATTTATTTTTATTAAATGTCAAAATTTTTTTACCTTATACATGATTGTGATGTGCTTATTTGGAACAGAATCATCATTTCTGATGTGTCTAATGGTTCCTTGTGCAGGGATTTCCACTGAATCCTATTCCTCAACATGTTGCTTTTTCAAACCCTGTTCTCATGATCTTCATAACCTAAGAATTACCATTTTTCTCCACTTTTTATCCTCTCTTTCATGCTAAACAAGTCATAACCATTATTTATTTAGAATATCACCAGTGATATTCTTTTCATTCTGTTGACAATCTCATTGTCAAAATCTTCAATTTTCATACTATTCTACCTGCCATATCGACTATTTCCAAAACAAACCAACAAACAGAAACAATGGCTAATATTTATTGGGCATGTCACAGAATTACGAAATTTAATTATGAGAATATACTGTGAAGACCTCATTTGCAATATTATAGATAAAGAATCTTCATTCATCTTGAACTGTTTTGATCAGGATCATAGGAATATGTATTAAAGATTAAATGTCTCAGGTAGCAGCAAGATACTCACTGCAAGTCATAATTCCACTAAGGAACAAAGTCAACTCCTGCATTTTTCAGAAAAACTCATAAATCTCATTGTTTTCAAGTTGTAAATCACATAAGCCTGACCCACAGTCTCCACTCACACCTAAAAATAATAAAATTACTTATACTACATTACAGGGAAAATAGAGATAATAACATAGTGACTTTCTTATTTCTACACCATTATCTTCCTCTAACACCACACTTCACTGGAAAACAAATCTGGATCAGTAGTTATTCTTCTGTCGTGTACTCTGAAAGCACGTTTGAGTTGTTAGTATCACTGTTGTTTTATTCATACAATTACTATTTCAACAAAAATTTCCAGTGCCTACTACCATATGCCAGTTACTACCCTAGTATAATTTGGACAAATATTTGGACATACAGATTTCAGCTCACTCCACTAAGTATGTACTTTCAACTGTTTTCTCTCCTAGAACAGGGCTTAGATTTTTTTTTTTTCTGTAAAGAGTTAAATAATAAATATTTGAGGCTATATAGGCCAGATGCTCTCTATTACAGTATTCAGTTCTATTATCGAAGCTCAAATGTATAACTATGTTTTAATAAAACTTTATTTACCAAAACAGGTGGCAGGCCAGGCTTGACCACAGAGTCATAACTTGCCAACCCATGTTCTATATAATTCCCTTCAGCATATAAACAGGTTCATATAAAGAAGCCAATCTTTAAAAAAACTTAATCTTCTAAATTGTCAACCATATAAACTTCATCTTCGATATGCATAAATGAAATTATTACACATTCTCTACTTCCTCACCTCCCATTTAATTCTTAAGTCACTGAAATTTTGCTTTTTGTCCTTATCTCGGTTGTATAATGACCATTGTCTGGGCTACATCTAATGCAGATAGTTTAGTGATTGCCATATTGTATATCCCCATCACATATGACATTTTGGGACAGTTTTTCAGGTTGTATACTGATTTTTCAAAAGATAGCAACAATTTCTACCATTTCATGGCAGCTCACTTCATGGTGGCTCTTTTACAGCCTTGCTATTTCCTTCATCAAGAGGTAGAATCTCTTCTTCACATTAATCCGCATGGGCCTATAGCCAATAGAGCCCAGTGGAAGTGACACTATATGACTTCCAAAGTTAGATCATTAAAAGATATAATACATGAAACTTCTTAGCTGGACAATTGCACTGGAACTCTGTGCCTTCACGTAAGCAGCCCCACTGTTCTGAAGCTGCCTTGTAGTAAGAAAGCCCACATTGTTCATGTGAAGAGATTCTATGGAGAAGCCTCGAGTCTGAATGAAGAGGGAGATATGCAAGGGCATCTCCCAGATGGTGCAACTTCAGGCACCATGAGTCTGCAACTGCATCAGAGACCATTAGCCAGAACTTCTAAGCCAAGCCTGTTCTAATTCATGACACACAGAAACCTTAAGAAATAGTTGGGGATGATGGGTGCCATTTTAAGCACCCAAAGTTTGGACTAATTTTATTACAAAGCAATAAATAACTGAAACTCTCCTTCAAATTCTCTACTTTCTTGAGCCTGGATATTGACACTCTAAATGTCCATATGGTTTTCTAACATTCTTTCTAGTCTACATTACTTTATTATTCTTAAACAATTTGATTTTCAATTGTGGTGTTTCCTGTGGTTCTATATTCAGTTAATAGCAGTCAATGTTTTTTCTATTGTATATTGATGATTACTACCCAATCTCTCCTGAGATTTCAGACTTAATTCCCAAGGGTCTATTGAACTCACATTTATATTCTCCCATATATCTCAAATTCCTAATAGTCCATACCAAAGACATCATCTCCACTGCTTTTTAAACTCTTCCGCCCTTCTTCACATGTAATTTCTGTGCATGATTCTACCATTTATACAATATCCAGAGGCAGAAAATAGGAAATCATCTTGTCTCTCTTATTTCCTTTATCTCTTTACTCCACATTATAGCCAGTCAGTGATCCTTGTGTTTTTCTAAGTGCTGTTCCCACCTTTAGTCATTTTTTGTATCATTAACAGAATAATACCTACCAAAGGAAAATCTAATCCTCTCATTTACTGTAGGAAAACCATGTAAGTACTTAAGAGCAATTAAATGCACCTCATCTTGCCCTCAAAAACTGCAGACTAAATATGTATAACTACCCATGAAAGTTTTCAGAAGACCTAAAATATCTTGCATTTAATTAGACAGACTTTGCTTAAGAGGTAGATGGAGAGATCATTGCATGATAATCTATACAACACCCTAAGTGTCATAGAAGCCAAACACATCAAAAAGCAAGTTCTAGAGACTCCATTCCCCGCCAAATGGTCATTCTCCTCTTTATTAAAGACTATGACATAATACATCTTTTCCAAAGAGGCCTCTGCCTATCTTTTACTGCTTTATCTTTGTGCCCATTGTATATGCTCCAATATCACCTTTTATGGAATCCTAGCCCGAGATTCATCACTCAGTACTCAAGTCATCATTATGGTTAAATATCTTTTTCTTTCACTAGACCTTTGCCTCCTTGAAAGCATCAGAGAGTCATTTGCCGCACTCCATTCTATCTTGTGTTTGGTAACTAATTTACAGCTTAAAATTTAAAAGGTAAGTAAGTGGTTTTTGAACAAGAATTAATGGAAATTTGCATTCTTTTTAGGATAGTTTGTAAAAAAAATTTTTAAATAGCTAGAGATTTTTTTTTTCTTAAATGTGATCATTTTAGGTAATCGGTAACAATTTTCTGGTAATTATTCTGGTTTGGGACTATCAAGAGGAGATATTACCTAATAATTTAAAGAGAAATTATCATAAATAATATATCTCAGAGCTAGAAAGACAATTCTTAAAAAAAAATACTATCTGACACTTTAGAGGGAAAGAACATTCATGGGAATTTCAAAATTAAAATATGAGAAAGATAAAAGATTTTGGGCAACTGCTGTTATGAATGTTCATATTCTTGATAGTGGTAGGCACAAAATGAAAACTGGTTAGTATCAGTTTCATGTTTTCTTCTTTGTTTACGTATAATGAAAAATATTTTATAGAAAATAAAAAATAACATAGACTGGAGTTGAAAGTAAAGAAATCCAAAACAATGTCTGCTAAACAATTAGTTAAATGAAGAGAATGAAGATTGAAATCTGGGAGTAGAAAATAACAAGAATGAAAATTTTATATCATAATAGTTATATAAAAACATGGTGGGCGAGATATTTATTAGCAACAACATATGTAAAGAATAAGAGATTTGTATTGTCAATAAATTCAATAAATTGTTTGGTAACCACAAAAATTCAGTATTTGTCTTCATTAATGAACATGTTATATTTAAAATTAGGGAGATGCTAGATACTGTATCCTTCACTCATAAGACCAAACCTGGACTATTGTATTCAGTTACAGTCACCATATTTTAATAGCAGCATAGAGAAAAAGGTTGAAAGGCGAGTTACTAGATGGTGAAGGTTTACATGGAGAAAGTTCAAATGAATGAGGAAATCACAAATGGAAGCATTAGACATTTGCTGCAAGACCCAGGGAACACTCTAAAGCCAAGGAATGGAAATTCAGGGACACCGACTTCAGCTTGATATAAATAATTTTATAACAATAGATATGCTTTATTCACTTTCCAATGCCTTTAATTGTTTAAAGAAAAGGAAGGATGACCACTTTGTAGAAGATTTGACACATTTACAATTCAGTTGAGGGCACAAAGAGAAAAAGATGATTGATAGATAAATAGATAATGAATAAATAGGTAGACATAAAATGCAAGTGCCTTCTAAGGAGAGTGTATGTTGTTTTGTAGAAGGGTTTTTGGCCTTCTAAAAAAATTTGTAGGTTAGACTGGAGCTTGAAAGGAGGAGTAAGGAAGAAATGAATAGCTCCGGACTACAAAGTGAAAAGAACATGATATTCTTTTAAATAAGTTAGGAAGTAAGGAGTGAGATAGAGAACTTATAGGGGAAAGATGAGAACAGCCTCTGAGCTGCCATAAACCTAAGTATTACACGTAATGAAAGGGACAGAATAAAATCTCTGGTGGTTTGGTGGTTGAAAACATCACAGACAAGAGTGTCTATGATTCAATGCTTAGTTTGTAGCGTTTCCTTCAATGTATCACTCATCTCTTTTCCTATCTCTCCCTCAAGTTTGAATTAAACACTATTGCCCACACAAAGTGACATAAGAGAATGTTCTTACATTTGTACTATATGTGTGAAATTTGTGAAGCAGCTGCATAGTACTTAAAAAGAGATAAATAATGATTAGGTCCTGCCTGACCCATGCAGTTCAGAAGAAAAATGGTTTGAGAGCTGGAGAGATTTTTCATAAACCAAGAGGGGCCTATACATGGGCCTGATGTTTTTCCAGGAATTCGTAGAACTCCTAGGGAAGACATTGGGTCTCTCATTGCTTGAAACTGTGGAAAGAGGACTGATTTCAAATGAATTCAACTTTTATAGGGAACAGGACGCTTCAGTTGACATCTGCTTTATGTATAGTCCATCTGTTCTGCCTGTTACAGCGTTATCGAACTACATTAGCCCTAAGTGATCCCTCTCCACTCTGAACTCAATTCACTCAACATGCATCATGCACTAATTTGGGTTGCACTTTGCTGTCATGAACACTCATTTAATTAGGGCTGTGTTACTCTCATTTGCAAATGCTTATATCATGTCTCAGGAAATATTTATGAACTCAAGGCTCATTTTATAAATCATTTTGACTTTACACAACACCAACCTCATGCTTTGTCCAAGTAGGCACTGAACAAAAACCCAGAAACATTGTTTACGAGCAAATTAGATTAATACCGACAAAGGAACCAAAACTCCACTGTCCTAACCATCTCAGAAGTCATTCACAATTTTTCCTAAATGCAAAATAATTTGGCAATGTAAAATAAAAAAAGTAATCAGGGTTGTATTAACATGTTGGACTTCCACACAGAAATACCACATAATTCTGTTTATATTTCTCTATTCAAACTTAAGGAGATTATTTGTTAGATATCAAGTCATCATAGTTCGATAATCCCTGCTTTCCTAGTGTTAATATAGGATTAAGTCATATCACTCCAGTAAGCAGTTAGCATGGTATCACATACTCCGAACTCAAGATATGTTAACTGTTATTGTTAAATAAATGTCATTTTTTTTATGATTAAAGCATAACAATTTTTTCTTTATTTTATTCATACATCAATTGTGAAGTATCATATGGAATATAATCTACCAATTTTTTTCAAGTTAAAAAGTGCTAGTGTCAGAAATTTTACATTAATTTTGTAAAAATCAGTTTCTAAATAAATGTTGTGTCATTACTTGCTTATAATGTAGCAATTAGAAACACGAACTTTGACTTTGAGAGACCTATATTCGAGTTTTTAATTGGCCCACCTATGATCTCTAGAACTCTGAGAACATTATTTAACCTCATTATCAATATAAATATGACTAAATATATCCTCTTCTTCACAGCTTCTAGGGAAGATTAAAAGAGTAAGGCCTGTAATTAATGCACATAGTATTCACTTGAAAAAGATCTTACTGAGGTAATAATGCCATTTTTATAACAGTTACAAACATCAGATTTTCTTAGTTCAATCTAACAGGAAAATATCACATAGACATGTGAAGGATATTAAAGCTAATATTGGATTCAAACCTGATAATAGAAAAATCAAGAAATCACAGTCTAAATACTTAGAAGGTCAAGGTTTAAAAGCTTTCTGCATAGTTTGCTATCTAAACACTAACATCCCTAATAAAGGAGAAAAGCATTTAAAAGTTAGTAAAATTAATTAGGGAGATGTGCAGACTGCTGATTCATTTAATTATATGTTACTACCTAAAGTGCGAAGCTCTCCTGCTAGGTCTGTTGCCTAAAGGAGTTTTGGTTGATTCATCACCTCTTTCACTCAGAGGGTTGATCATTGTAAATGACTTTATTGACCCGTGGCTTGGTTCAGCATCATATGCTCCAGTGAACCAAGCAATAAACAGCTGCTAAGTGCAGGTGAGAAGTTGTCATGGAAAATTCAAGGACTGAATCAGCATTTTCTCTACCATCAGGCTCCAGTGTTTTCACAGATTTCTAAATTTCTTGTTTGACAGGCATGAGTTTTTAAAGGGACCTGCCCTAGAAAAACAGATCTTCCTACAGTTTCATGACTTTTATCTAGTCTTCGAGGGCACTCTATTTTCAGAATCTGTATTCTAAATTCCAGGAGTTATAGCCATAACTATACTAGATTTTTAATGATTTATTAGGTGTCAATGGTAATCTCAAGCCAAATACAATTTGATAAAATAAAATATAATATTTAAGGATTAAAATAACATTTTAAGAACCATCTGATGATTTTACATCCTGTAAAAAAAAAATACCTATTTAAAAAAGAGCCAAAGGTAATTCAATAGTAACATGACCCAGAACAGAGAAATCTCAGCGGCTACCAGCTCCTTTCACCTAGTTTCCTTAATAGATTCCCCGGTTAGAAATAGCTTGATCTTCAGGTCACCGCTTCTATTTAGAGTCGATTTTTTTTTTTTTT
The DNA here is from genome assembly GCF_000151845.1 of Pteropus vampyrus. NCBI lineage: Eukaryota > Metazoa > Chordata > Mammalia > Chiroptera > Pteropodidae > Pteropus > Pteropus vampyrus. The sequence goes on from NW_011888808.1 coordinate 2,611,577, forward strand.
TTTTTAAATCTGTCTCCTCCATTAGACTAAGTTTGGGATGAATTAGGAATTAAGTTGTAATGTTGTCAAGGGTACATAATGAATGTTTCTCAAGTTGGTGAATGAATTAAAGAATAAATACTAAAATTATATTCACTACCAAGAGAATAAGAAGACAAGTCACAGCTTGGGAGAAAATATTTGCAAAAGACATATCTGATAAAGGACCGTTATCCCAACTATAGAAAAAACTCTTAAAACTAAAAAATTAGAAAACAAAAGACTGATTAAAAAGCAAGCCAGATACCTCACCAAGGAAAAATACTATGACAAATAAGCACATAAAAATGATCCACATCATATGTCATTAAGGAAATGGAAATTAAAACAATGAGATACTACTACACACCTATTAAAAAGACTAAAATCTAGAACACTGAAAACATCAAATACTGGTGAGGATATGCAACAATAGGAATTCCCATTCATTGCTGGTGGAAATGCAGAATGGTACAGCCAGTCAAAGACAGTTTGGAGGGTTCTTACAAAACTAAACTGCTCTTACCATATGAGCAAATGAATTGAAAATATGTCTGTGTAAAAACTTGCACATGGATGTTTATAGCCGCTTTTATTCATAATTGCAAAACTTGGAAGCAATCAAGGTATCTTTCGGTAAGAGAATGGATAAATAAGTTGTGGTATATCCAGAAAATCAATATTTGATTTATTACTAAATGTTATTTAGTACTAAAATAAATCAGCTACCAAGCCATGAAAAGACATGGAAAAAACTTAAAGGCATATTATTAAGTTAAAACAGTCTAAAAAAAAAATTATCTATTATCTACTGTATGATTCCAACTGTATGACACTCTTGAAAAGGCAAAAGTATGCAGGTAATGAAAAGATCAGTGGTTGCCAGGAGCTGGGGGGAGAGATGAAGAGGTGGAGCAGAGAGGATTTAAAAGTAAAAGATGCAGTAAAAGATGATTCTCTTAATCTAAATAATTGAATATAGTTGAACAAGATTACATATGCAACTCATTTACTCATTATCTTGTAATATCTTTATTGCTAATATATTTCGGTTATCAAAAAGAAGTCCATCTTTTTTCTCAAAAACTTCAAAACAAGATGACATTGAATTATATTGGAAGTATGAATTTTATGATATATGCTAAATCTATATCACAAGTCTCATATCAGAATCTATAATGTACAAAAAGGGAATGCAATGATTTTTACAACATTCAAAGGTTTTATGATAAAATTTTAAAAAATGGTAATTATAAAATCCATAGATAAAAAACATAGTTGTATGAAACTAGAGCTCTATAATAGAAAATAGGTGACCTATATTCAACATTCACAAATCTAAAGAGTAAAGGAATTTGGTGATAATTGATTTTTCACTCAAAATACTTAATATATGTAATAAACTCTTGAAAGGAAAAATAGAAGTTAGTATCAAGAGTTTTAAAATTGCTTGGGGACAAGGAGCAGTATAGGATTATTGCTATATATAATGAATGCTAGATACTATTTTTCAATAATGCCTGAGGAATCTTGTTAGAATCAGAGTAGAGGAATATTTGAGGAAATACTTTAGAGCAGTCTTATATATCTCAGTTATGAAGCAAAATGTGAAACAGGGTTATCACTTAACATTTTAATAATATAAAACACTTAAAAAACATTGTTACCTAAAATTACTTTAGGCCAGAATGCTCTATATATAAAAATATTGATAGACATACTAGTACCACCTAATAAAAATAATAAAATTAGGTTTAAATCATAGAAAAACTAATTTTGTTTAATACTTTTCCATTTTAATGTGCCTATTAATCACCTGGGAATATTGTTAAAATGCAGGTACTAATTTGGTAAACTCCAGAGTATTTCTACCATTTCTAACAAGATCCTAGTTAATGTCAATTCTACTGGTACATGGATCATACTTTGAGTAGCAAGTTTTTATCATAATCTACTAACTTACTCTACCCTAAAACACTCTTTCTACAACACATGGGAAACCTAACTTCAAAAGCAGCAAGGTCTGATTTCACACTGAGTTGATCATTAGCATAAAACTTAGCGCAAGAGACAACTGCATGTGTCTCTTACGCTAAGTTTTATACTAATGGTATATAATGATATGTAAAAAATATATATACATATATTGTTTTCTAATATACAGCCAAAAAATACGGGTCAGGGTGAAGTGGGTAAAAGCATATTGGTGTCAATAGGAAGTTTCTCCTCACATTATGTTTGTAAGAGTACATACATGAAGGTATCATTGAAACACAATTAACAGTCTAAAATGCACAATTTAAAAAGTTCTAGGCACATGACTTTTCTTTGTTTAATGAGTATTTGGAGCCCTGTTTTGATCTTTAACAAGATATGCTCTTTTATACTTTCTGCATATAATGTATCTTCAATATTCCTCCATTCAATTATTGATAATAAGTTCAACTTGTTTTTCTAATAAATAAATAAAATCAAAAGAAAAAAATACTTAAATGATAGGGAATATTTTTTGTAATTAGTGTTCACTGGGTTTGAAAATCTTTTGTTGCTCAGTTTGGATACACAGTCACAAGCTGAAATTGGACAGCTGGTTGTGGCAGATCTAAAGTATGCTTAGTATGCATAAAATGCTAACTGGGATGCTGAGAAAGTTCTATTGCTATAGGCAACTCATTTATTTATATTAGATCTAGTATAGTAGAGGTCCCAACAGAGCCCCTCAAACTCTTGTTATTAACCAAAACAAAATGAAATTCTAACCTAACTTGGCTAAAATTTAAAATGAGAGAGTTAATAGAGAAGCCTATTTCTAATATATTTGCTCCACACTCTCCAATTATAGAAAGAACCTAGAGCACATGTATTCTATTATTAATAGAAAATAATAATATCCTATTATTATTTAATGTTTAAGATAACTATTCGTATACTGAGAAAATCAGATCATTAACCTAATAGATTAAAAACATTTAAAGGCTTATCATTCAAAAGGTTTATGTTCCTTAGCATAATATATAATATATGCATTAATCTGTTTGCCCGCCTATTTCTCCAAGGATTTTAGTTCTCATAGAGACCCTACATCCCGCTATGCTAGGTTACATGCACTTTTCTCAAACTTACATGGTCATTCTGAAAATCCTATTTCTTCCCATAATTATTTAGCACAAGCTTCTCATTATTTAGAGACAACACAAATATGAAACTGTCTAGGGTCCCTTTATAGCTTGAACAACAAAAAAAAGTAACTGATTTCTTTATTGTCTTTTGCATTACAAAGCATCTTGCATTTATATTTATATATATATATATATGTAACAATTATTATATGCTATATTATGTTTGCCATTTTGCATTCTGGAGAGGAAAATTTATCCAAAACTTTCACTTGGCTCTTGCCTCCATGCTATCTGCACATTAAGGGTCAGAAATCTAAAGCAAGAATGTTGCCATTAGCCAATTAATTTTTATATTAAAAATACTTTCAGGAATTTGGGACAGAACCACAGAGGATTAACAGAAATGGCATATATCACCATAATCTCCTACTTTGGTAAAGTTATCATATATTTTGAGTCACCAGAAATTAGCATCACTTCAGAACCCATGAGTAATTTTTCAGGGATTGATATTTTCTTCATCTCCATGTATGGTCACCCTAGTGACTGCAGATTCCTTTGAAAAAGGTGTGGAGAAAAAAATTACAGGGTATACTTGATGCAGTGTGGCTGGTCTTTACTCAAGGGGACTCACCATCCCTGTCAATCAAGCTGTTCTTGATAAGTGAACTGGCCTCGTTTTGGGAACTGGATGAGAGGTCATGACTCTCCATATTGAAAATTCAAGTTTTGTTTCTAGTCACAGACATTAAATGTGTTCTTTTTGTTGCTGCATATATTGAGTAAAATTTTAGTAGGAACAGCGTGATCAATTAGCTAACAGCAAAGATCCCTGCAAGTAAAAACATCCTGATTAGTAATCCATTTGTGCTATTTATTTGGTGTATCATCTTAGCCTTGGCAGTTATCTACTTGGCTTCTATTACTCTGGAATCTCCCCACCTGATACAGTGACATCAGGGAGTTCGGCTCAATGGCGACATCCGTCACCACCATGTCTGAACTGCTGTGGATAGCACCACAAACATTTCAAGTAGTACTGGAAAGGTCTGGTACTCTCACCTCCTATTCATTTCTCAGTACTTTCATGAAGAGAGTATCCTGAGTCCTTTAGGTGGGAGTGAAGTGGAAGACAGTTTGCACATAATGCGGAGGCAGTTTGCACATGAAAAACCTGCTAAAACATTCTTACTGCTCTAGTAAGCCTTTCTATTCTCTCTTCTATGTCATGATAAATAAGTTATGGCATTTCAGCCTCTTTGAATATAGCTCACTGTTGAATATACACATTTCAGTCAACCCACCAAATAAACTCAGTTGCCACTTTCAGATGCTCAATCAAATCTATTAAATATAGATTTTTCTGTCAGATATGCCTATATTCATAAATTCAGCCCAACTTATTATTATATTTTGGCATCCATTGTCTAATTCTCTTTGAATCCAATACTTTACATATTCCCCAGTTTTTGCTGATATCAATTAGCAAAATCTTGCAATTATTTTGAAGTATAAATTACTTCTTCTTACATCAGATTTTATATGTATTCTTCTAGAGCATGTTGAACTCTAGAAGAGACCTGACTCTAACTATAGTCAGGAGATAATAAGGGGGTGGGTAGGGTGAGTCTTGAGGAAAATGGACAACCTCAGCTGGGCAAGTCCATCAGGTGAGTTATTACAGGATCTTCAAGCAAGAGAAGGCTAGTCTCCTTAGACAGAAGAAGGATGATCTGCTGATGAGAGAGGTTTACAGAAATGCAGGGTTTCAAGTTTCTCAGCATAAACCAATCCCATTCAGATGGCCTTAGAAACTTTCTGATCTTCTTGCAATGATTTGACATAACAGCTTAAAGTCAGGGAGCTTTTGTGTGTGGTATGTTTCTTTTGTTTATCTGTAAACTCTCAAGTTCAGTTAAAACAATTACTTTATCTTACAATCTTGTTATCACCATTACAAACAAATAGTAAACAGTCACAGCTTGGCTTCTGGAGCTTTGTTTCAGTAGGCTCTTCATCACAAGTAAACATGGCTGGTCACTTGATTAATTGAGAGGCCACTGTATGCTATTGATTACTACCATTAACAAATCTCGACCATCAACAAATATTTTAATACTGGACTCGTGGACAAAGACATGACCAAATCAATTCCCTGGACCCAACATTAGCATCCCACTCCTTTTCTGACATCAACAGCTCCAGTATCAACGTTAAGTATCCTCTCTTTATTCCGTCAGTAGTGAGCCAGGAAAACATAACCACAACAGTTATTTTAACAAAAAGTTGAATATAGATCTCAGAAGACTAAGCACACACCAAGCAGTGAGGTAAGAAAAAGATAGGAAATGCCGGAAGCAGTTATTATCCTTAAGGTTCGGAGAGCAAAGAATGTCCTGGTTCTTTTCCTATAATCTTTTATATTCAAATAAATGCTTTTAAAAAAAAAATGGCATGAACAAACATTTAATTTACACTCCCTGTCTTGAAGTGTTTTTCTACCTTTTTTTCTTAAACAAAGCACTTGGAAATATTTTGTCAATGACAGCTACTTGTTAAGGATATACAAACCTAAAAGAAAGAGAAGGAGGCCCCTGGCCCAGGGCACAGCTTGCCTGGTGCTATAAGCAGTGAGGGGGCATGGCGAGGCTGGTCCTGTGAGTATTACAACAAGCTGAAGCCAGGAAGCGAATGCCAGTTCAGTCGACTGCTGCTGCTAAGTTGAAGACCACTGACCAAAGCAGCAAGCAAAAAGGAAAGGAAAAGGCCTTTTTCCATCCTCCTGCCGTCCACCTCCCTCTATTACTTCCTTGTCAGAACCCAACAGGGGGCAAGTTGGAAAGGAGAAATAGTGTTTTAAAAGCCTCTACTTCCATGCTGGAGAATGGAGGGGCATGTTTGCAGTTAAGAAACAACAGTTTAATTAGTGGCATGATTTTATTCTAGATTGAGAAGCTCTAATCTGTTCTTTATTCATCTTTGAAGCCACTCAAATAATTAAGAATAAAATGTCATACCTGTTAGCTACCTGGCAAACATTTCTTGAATGACTGAAGGAATGCTAGTAAGAAGATATGTTAGATGAGTTTTTCCAGCACTGTGGATTCAGAAGTATTTAATGTAAATATCACCCAGCTTTTTTTTTTTATGCCTGTTTTTACGTCACTCGTCTAACGTTTTTACCTGTATGAGCTCATTAAACCCTAGAATCATCTCTGTAAAATAAATATCATTATTTCTTCATCATAAAGTGAGTGAAACAGGCTAACAAATGTTAAACAAAACAAACAAACAAAAACCTACCACCACCACCAAAAAACCTTCTCTAAGGTTTTAGAGGGAATACAACATAGTGTGCATAAAATATTCTTCAGAGACAGAAGGACATGGATTTGACATTCAACTCTCCGTTCTCTTTTTACTTCTATCAAATGAATTTCAAAATTGGGCTACGGAGATTTATTTTGGAAAACTTCTAATGTTCTCAGTGATAATTTTTCTCATACGGGTCAAAGTGTTCTGTCCTCAGCAGATTTAAAAAGCAGTTTATCAAGCAGCATTCTTGGCAATGACCTGGTCAGTTCTCTAGTTCCAGCCAAGAAGTTAAAGTTATATTGATTTATGACAGAAGCATTCAATAACTAGATGGTAGAAATTATACCCTGGGTACTTCTACCAGCCAAGAACTAAACTTTATAAAAAAGGAATATTAAAAGCACATATAAATTATTAAATTAATGTCAAGAAAGGGCATTTCAGTATGTAAGTCAATTTACAAGGAATAAACATGCCAATACTCATACCCATACACCGAGAAGGAGACAGTGAGAGAAAACACAATGGCATTTTAAATGCTTTTCCTATCTATTCTTTTACAGGACCTCTAAATATCTTCAGACATTGGAGGTTTTATTTAAGCTTCAGATACACCTCTGTGCTTTGTTTCAAGAGACTTTCCAAATTTAATTAGCTTGTTTGCAAAATAGTTCAATCCTTTGGCTCTTATTTCAACCTTTTTTAAATTCAAGCCAATGTCCCGAAAGGGAAAATAAACAAACCTCTACCTTGTACTTTCTGCCTGAAAGTGCTTTCACCAAATACTTTAAATTTTGTTTTCTAAGGAATATTTAATAATATGCACTGCATAATGACCCTGTACTCATCTATAGCACTATCTTCAAAATATAGATAGATGATAATTAGGTAGATGATAGACAGATAGATAGATGACAGATAGATGATAGATAGATAGATGATAGATACATAGATAGATGATAGATAGATAGATAGATAGATAGATAGATAATTAGCTTACCGACCACAGTACAACTGCACGTTGTTCTATTGAGTAGACAGGAAAGCAGATGCACAGCTTAAGTGGCACGGCTACAAGCTGTTTAAATACCTACACTTCATGTCAGGATTAGAATACAAGAACTTTCACCAACTCAATTGCCACTCTTTTAAACGAAAAGTAATGGGACATGGAAAGGAAAGGAAACTTGAATATGACAAAATTTTCAAAAATCACTTACATATTTTATACTAATAAAAACCAATGTTTTGATTTATTCATTCAACTAATAGTCATTAATAAGCACCATTAACATTGTACTTTGAGGACTAAAAAAAATAAATGCTAAAATTTTTCTTTACCTTTTCGAATTACATGGTTTGAATAGAAGGATATAATAATGACATGCTAAATGTTTAGTTAACAGTGCAAGTCCTTAAGTGATTAAAAGCAGGGGAATTCTCAATAATGATTTGTAAAAAAATTGGTAATGTTTGAATTAGTAGAGAAGATAAAGACTAATCAAATCAGAAAAAATTATCATAAGCAAAAGTTGAGATCTGAGAGAAAGCATTTTGGATGATAGAAAACAGCTTAGCTTGAGCTAAGAGTAATCAGCAATGTCAGAAACTCTGGTCAAGTCCAGATTCTGAAGAATCTCAATCTTCCTGAGGATTTTAGATTTTCTCTGATAAGCAATATAAAGGCAGATATTTTCGTCCACCAGGGAAATATGCCTAGAAAGTATACTATGTAACTGAATATATTATGTCCCTTAATTCAGTCTTTAAAAATAGAAGATTAATGTTAATACTTGATAATTAAAATATGTGAGATAGAATTATTTGATTGCTCTAATTTATATATTCATTTCACTGGAGCCCTAAATTATGAATAGCAAATGTATGTTACAGGTAATGAACTATCTTGCTCCTCATACACATCCTGTCCTGTAAAGGGAAAAAAAAAAAAAACAATTGGGCAAGACAACATTGCCCTTTGATTATAGACATGTTTCTTAGGATCTATGACGTGCCTTTAAATTATTCTCAGTATGGCATAAACAGCTATTACCAATCAAATGTACATATCAAAAAATAAGATATACTGCACACCTGTTAAAATGGCTAAAATCCAAAATACTGACAACACCAAACTCTGCTGAGGATGTGGAGCAACATGAACTCTCATTCACTACTGGTAGGGTTGAAAAATGCTACAGCCAATGTGGGAGACAGTTTGGCAGTTTCTTACTAAATGCACTCTTACGACATGAATAAGCAATCACATCCATTGTTATTTATCTATATGAATTAAAAACTTATGCCCTCACAAAAACCTGCACATCGATGTTTACAGCAGCTTTATTTATAATTTCCAAAATTTGGAAGCAACTAAGATGTCCCTCAGTAGATAAAAGAATAAGCAAATTGTGGTCAGTCTGTACAATGGAATACTACTCGGCACTAAAAACAAATGAGATATCAAACACCCAAAAGAAATAGAGAATCTTTAAATATATATTGCTAAGTGAGAAAAGCAATTCTGAAAAGACTGCATACTGTATGATTCGTACTATATCACATTCATGTAAAGGCAAAACTAATGAGACAGTAAAAAAAATCAGAGGTTCAGAGAGAGAGGAAGGAAAAGAAAAAAAAAGTGATCCAATTAAAAAATGGCCTGAAAAGACACTTCTCCCCAGAAGACATACAAATGGCCAACAAACATATAAAAAGATGCGTAACATTGCTAGCTATTAGAGAAATGCAAATCTAAACCACAATGAGATACCGCCACACACCTCTTAGAATAGTTGTTATCAACAGGACAAGTGATAACAAGTGTTCAAAAAGGATGTGG